>NC_089848.1:95057251-95299751 GCF_035609145.1 Eleutherodactylus coqui | reverse complement strand
GGGCGGGGTTTCGGCGCTGGGCTCTTCCCTCTTCACTCGCCATTACTGAGGGAATCCTGGTTAGTTTCTTTTCCTCCGCTTAGTAATATGCTTAAATTCAGTGGGTTGCCACGTCTGATCTGAGGTCTGAGTCGAGGGGGAGGCGGGTGGGCGAGCGGCGGCACCCGGGGAAGGAGACAGGCAGAGGGGGGCTGGCCAAGAGCCCCTCTCTCCCCCGACACCCGCGGGCGACAGCCATCCCACCACCGCTCTCCGGACCCACACCGACTGGCCTCGGGGGGCAGCCCAGTGGTTACCATGGACAGCCTCTCGCGAGGGGGGGGGGGCGCTTCGAGGGCGCCGGAGAGAGCGTCTGGCCTTAGGGGGACGAAAGGGTGCGGCCAGGGAGAGCGAGAGCGGCGGCGGCGGGGAGAGGCCGCCTCGACGACCAGACCCACACGCGCGCGCCTCCTCTCTCCGCTGCTGCTGGCGGACCCTTGCGATGGCCCCAGCCGCACCGCCCGGAGGCAACGATCGAAGGGGGAGCGACCCTCAGACAGGCGTAGCCCCGGGAGGAACCCGAGGCCGCAAGGTGCGTTCGAAGTGTCAATGATCAATGTGTCCTGCAATTCACACTAATTCTCGCAGCTAGCTGTGTTCTTCATCGACACGCGAGCCGAGTGATCCACCGCTAAGAGTCGCGTGTTTTTCGACTCTCAGGCCTGAGGGAGAGACGCCCTAGGCGGCGCGTCTCGATCCCCTCGTCCTGTCGTACCTTCCCCGTGGGGGGCGTACGGAGTTCTGTCGTGCACCTTCACCGCAAGCATCTCCTTTTTTCCCTTCCCCAGGTCCACGTGATGCTGGGTTCAGGGGGCCCTGTCGTCCCGGCGTCCGGCCCGCCCTGCCGACACCCTCACCCCGCCGTCGCGGTTGGAGCGGAGTGACGGCGGACGGGACAACGGCACTTTAAATCTTCGCGCGGACGCACCCCACTCCTCTCTCCTGGCTGATTGGTACCGGGATCGGCCTTGTGTTCGCGGCGGGAGGGGTGACGGTACCGACGCCGGCGCTTCTCCCCCCCCCCCCCCCCGCGCGCCAGCAGCGGGTTCACCTCGGCGCCCCCCGCCTGGCCCTCCCCGCCGGGAGAGGCCTTTCTGCCGGGGTCAACGCCTGTGGAGTCGATTGCCGGATGGGACTCCCGCCATGGGACGGCATCTGCGTGGGTTGCGGACTCGGGCTCCGGGGGACGCCCCTCGGGCCTGGCAGAGTCTCTCGCTCTTGGTATCTCGGTAATGATCCTTCCGCAGGATCACCTACGGAAACCTTGTTACGACTTTTACTTCCTCTAGATAGTCAAGTTTGATCGTCTTCTCGGCGCTCCGCCGGGGCCGATCCGAGGACCTCACTAAACCATTCAATCGGTAGTAGCGACGGGCGGTGTGTACAAAGGGCAGGGACTTAATCAACGCGAGCTTATGACCCGCACTTACTGGGAATTCCTCGTTCATGGGGAATAATTGCAATCTCCGATCCCTATCACGAACGGGTTTCAGCGGGTTACCCGCACCTGTCGGCGAAGGGTAGTCACACGTTGGTCCGTTCAGTGTAGCGCGCGTGCAGCCCCGGACATCTAAGGGCATCACAGACCTGTTACTGCTCGATCTCGCGTGGCTGAAAGCCACTTGTCCCTCTAAGAAGCTGGACGCAGACCGCCGGGGATCGCGTAGCTAGTTAGCATGGGGGAGTCTTGTTCGTTATCGGAATTAACCAGACAAATCGCTCCACCAACTAAGAACGGCCATGCACCACCACCCACAGAATCGAGAAAGAGCTATCAATCTGTCAATCCTTTCCGTGTGTCAGGGTAAAATTCTAAGTATAGCACCAATCGGGCCCACCCCACTTGCCCTGCTGCCGGCGGTAAAGAAGAAAACACCACACGGAGGTCTGGTATCGTTCCTCACACGGGGACATGACTGCGCTGCCCCTTTATTACAGATTACATGAGATCTTATACCCTTTGGTCTCATCACTACCAATGGGTGATGGGCTCATTGGCTAAAATTCACAGCATAACCATATATGGGAAGTCCGGATTTCCGGCCTGAGACAGTGAAAGTTATGTACGTAGTTGAACAGTCTTCATCTAGATATGGCGCTTCTGGGAAAACGGCCAAGCACACGGCCTTGTGTCTGGTTCTTCTTTGCTGTACATTTTGTCTTCGCCTGGCAAGGCCTTTGGAATATCTGGTATAAGGCGAAGTATTACGTTTTTTCATAGAGTTAGTACATATGAGAATAAAGTTAGTATACATATAAAAAGAAAGGCACATAACTATATCTATATAAATGTATATATTCCAGTGTTTTCTTTTCTACCTACAAGGATATATATATTTCCTTCTCAAACCCCCCTAAAAACTTAATACGGAGACCAAGCACCAGGCCTCGCACTCTCCCTCGGTCGCCTCTCCCTTGCGTCAGGGTTTCCCCACTGCCCGTAAGTCCCTACTCCTAGGAGGGGGGGATCCCTACCTCACCTCAGAAGGAGGCCATGGATTCCCTGGGCTTATTTCCGGGCATCCATACTCTCTATCTGTACAAGTTAACACCCCACAGGCTGTGCCCTCGCTCGAACCTAAGGTCTTCTGCACTATCCCTAGGCAAATGGGAAGTCCACTGACAGTCCATCTTAGGAGACCGGGGTAGGCATAGTACTAGTACATTTCTCCATTCTTCTGGTAACATACGTGGTTGGCATTATTGGAACTGGCTCTTCATCTTTTTTCAAACAAGGGAAATTTTGGTGTCACATTATCCAGTCCCTTACTCATACTCTTTTTGATCAAAGGGATAATACACATACAGGAAGTTACATACCCCACCTCTTTCTGCTAAAATCATATCCAGGGCCACTCTATTTTAGAACGCCATGGATGCAGTGGGCCCTAACTGGTCAGCTAACCCTTGCAAAGCAAGGTGTAGTTTACAAACCTCTGCTGATTGTAATAGATATAATTCATCCAATCTACATTATTATTAACAGTGACAATAGCAAATAAGGACTCAAAACCTGCTTTAACCTGATCTCTAGAATTAAATTAATCTCGCACCCCCTTGGCACTCCTATTGCATCTATGTATACATGTGGATCAAAGTTACCACCTGGAGTGTCAACGTCTCTCTTAGCACGATGCAGTGTTGGATTCTCACCCTCAGTGTAGTCTTCATATTGCACATTTGATTGTATTAATTTGTTCTGAAACAGGGGGCTAGTGTACAGTAGTCAAAGGTGTGTGTTAGAGGAATTATACCACATTATTGCATGTAAAGGATATGCAGGATCATTCGTTTTTTTCAGTGCGAAGTGTGGATCCAAGTGGGCTTTCCTTCGAGCTTGACTGCAGTTGGGGTGGTGAACAACATCTGGTAGGGACATTCAAACAGGGTTTGTCTCTCAAACTTTTCCACATAGACCCTGTCACCTGATTTCAGATTGTGACACTCATCTGTAGGACCTGGGAGAAAAGCAGAGACTGCAGAATGGATTACCAACAATTCCTTGGAGAGGCCTATGACAAAATTAACAAGAAAATCATTCCCCAAACTCTGATACTGTGGCATGTACCCTCCGGAGAAAAGAAAAACTAATGAAAGACACTCAATTCAAGATTTACCCATTTTCTTCATTGCCTTTTGTATCTACTTTCCCACTACTCCGCGGATGGTAGGGTATGTGAAAAGCCTGGAATATACCCAAAGCAGATATGATGTATTGCATTATTTCACCTGTGAAGTGTGTACCTTTGTTTGACTCAATCACTTCCGGTGCCCCATATCTGCAGATTACCTCATTCATGAGCTTCTATGCGGTTACCTGCTTATTTACTTTGGTAACAGGGTAGGTCTCCAACCTGAAAAGACATCAACAACAACAAGCACATATTCATGCTTCCCAACAAGTGGGAGCTGAGTGTAGCCAATTTGCAATCCCTGAAATGGGTAGAGTGGTCTAGGCAAGTGTTATGTGGCAAATTTTACTTCTGCCCTGTTGCGTACGGCAAAGATCATGCAAAATTGGACAAATGATGCAGCAGCTACAGAAAACCCAGGAGCCACCCGTCCTTGTTCAAGCGTCGACATCATTGCTGCTTTAAGAGGTGCGTCTTTCCTTGCATCAGCTGGGCCATCATGGGGCACAGGGACCGTGGTAGGCAAGTGCTGTTGACTGTTCACCATATGCCGTCCCTTTTTAGTCCATTTCTTCCTTGCTGGCTTGTAACTGTAAAGTCCTTAGTATATCAAAGTCCAAAGTTTTTATCAAAGTCCAAGTTTTTATCAAAGTCCAATTTTTTTATCAAAGTCCAAGTTCATATCAAAGTCCAAGGTTTAGTCAAAGTCCAAAGTTATTGTTAAATTCTTCTTTTCTTCCACAGCTTGAGGGCCGCTGCTTTTGCTGTGTGGTCTGTGATGGCGTTGCCTCTTGCTTCTCCGGTGTAGGAATTGGTGTGAGCTTTCCACCTTGTCAGGTAGAAGTAGAGCCTCCGTGAGGCTCTGCACCACTGCATCATTCTTAATTGGCTGTCCTGCTGAGGTAAAAAAACTGTCTGGCCTTCCATGTTGGGCCGTAATCATGAGCTATGCCAAATGCATACCGGGAGTCAGTGTAAATGTTTGCCGTCTTACCTTTGGCCACTCTACACGCCTCAGCGAGGGCCTTTAGTTCCGCTTCTTGTGCTGCGACATGCGGAGGCATTCTGCTTTTAGGACATCTTGTTGCGTAACCACTGCATATCCAGTGTGGAGTCGTCAATCACCCTGGTACCATCTATAAAAAACAACTCAAAATATGCATTATTAACAAAGGCTTTCAGTAACTTTTTAAAACTTAAATTTTCTTGTTGCATCAATGCTGGACAATCGGGCTGATATTCTATTTCAAATAGATCAGAACCTTGTTGCAGAAAAATTTAAAAATGTAAAAATGGCTTGCAAAAAATTTAAAAATGGCTGATTTGCAATACCTAGATCACTTATGCCTTCTCCCCCCCCCCCCTTTGAACCAGGGTACTCAATTGGAACAAGAGTACCCGGTTTCAAGGTAGTATAACATTGTAAAAAGATTTGATGGATGCAGATAAGGCCTGTAAAATGCTAGCACCAATAACAGAGACATGAGTTACATCAGGGCAGAATAATCTACAAACACCTATTAATATTTGAAATGGGATATTCCTTTAAGCAAATTCATTATTAGTCTGATCCTGCCTGCAATGTCTTATCAAAATTGAGAGAGAAAAAAAAACAAAAAAAAAAACTTTTACTAGCTGCTCAAGATTCTCACCCCCTCCCTTGTGGAAAAGAGGGATGACCCACATTACGTACTATTACATCATCTAGCTCCACCCCCTCGATATTGGCTCCTTGCGTCTTTTTTCACAGCTTCATTTCAGCTTAACAGTCTAAGCATCCACACCACAACCAAGCAAAGTCCCATGCATGGGGGGGGACCTCCATCCCTAGTCAATATCTGCATCACACATCCCACATTCATCACAGCCTGAGCACTGGGCATTAACTCTCATCCATCCATGCGCTCAAGTCTGCCCCGTCACCCCCCATTGAAGGTGTACCAGTACATACAGATGCACAGACAAAAAAAGTTTGACAAACAAACATACATCAGTTGAAAAACATTGAGGTGAGTGCTATAATGTTATAAAGTACATGATTCTATTGAGATGAGATTGTGAATGAGCGCTATCTTTGACAAATTATGTGGAAAAAATTTGCTGAGTGACTGAGACATTCTATCTTTCTTATGTACTGAAACTATTATACCCTGTATTAAACGCTGAAGTATTTTAGTTTCTGTGACCCTGAGATTGGAGTGAAATCTGAAAGCCCCCACCTTTGTAAAACCAACTGTTATCTCTCCGAATATGAAACACAGACTGAATAAGTTGTTTTAGCTTAACTGTTGCCTGCATTTGAACTCATAATTAACACATATGCTGGGACCTTACAACATTCATTTTCAACCCCTGTATAAGTAAGAATATATCTTAGAAATTGCTATATTTCCTGCCTACTAAGACAGTATAATTAATTAAATTCATTTCAAGCCTCCATTCCATTTAAGCAAGCAAAGATATTATCCAGGGTCATTATTTCATTCTCTCTGCTTTGTTATCGCTTGACCTTGAAAACTAAACACAAGCTGCAGCTTTACGTAAACAATCTTTCTCATCTAAAAGCAAGCTCAGTTAACCATTTGCACACATATATACATCTATATCTACCTAGTATTATACACCTTTAAACAAATAATGTGTATATACTTAACTTTCTCTGACTGTCTCTCTCTCCTCCTCACTCCAGCACTTTCTAGCAAACCTTGGTCTTTTAAGGCACGCTTCTTGGTCCTAAAGACCTCCTAGTCACCATACTGTAATCTACCGTGCGGGTCCTTGTTACACATTTTCATAAATTTTCTTACATTTTACAGATTGGGATTCTCCTCCACCAATTCATCCGCACGGCGGCAGCCCTTGAGGGGCTCTGTCTTCTTTAATAAGATCTTACACATATCAGAACAACAACAACAACAATAATAATAACACGCTCCATATAATGCATCTCTCTTAATTCCAAATTGTCAGGCCCTTATATACTGGCAAAACAACCGAAGGTCTCTTCTCCTATGGAACCAGCCTCACAGAATGCATCTCTCTGAAATCAAATCGTTAGCCCCATATATAAGGCAAAACAACCGAGAGTCCCTTCTCCTATGAAGCCTGTCTCACAAAATACATCCCTCTTAAATTCAAATTGTTAGCCCCTTATATACTGGAAAAACAACCGAGGGTCCCTTCTCTTATGAAACCTGTCTCACAAAATGCATCCCTCTCAATTTTCAAATTGTTAGCCCCTTATATACTGTAAAAACAACCGAGGGTCCCTTCTCTTGTGAGACTAAATGAAAAGAAAGAAAAAAAAATTCTGCAGATACAACAAACAACCTTCACTATCGTTAAAACACTACGGACTTCAAAGTACAAATAGACTACAGACTAGTTTCTGGTTGAGCGATTGGTGTGCATATCACGGTCAGTGGTCCATGACGGCAAACCCGAAGCCCACACGAGTTACCGTGTAGAACTCTTAACCCAACCCGTCCGGTCACAAAACACAGATAGTCCCTCCTGCTGCAAGACTCGCAGTGTAAAACACAACATAAATATATGCTGGTCTTACCTGGAGTTCTGTGAGTTGATCAGGCTCGGTTTGCAGCAGAACGGCTTCTCCGTGGCGTGGATCCGGACGGACAGGGCTGCACGGCTCCGGTTTTGTCGCCCCAGTTGGTTGCGCCAAATTGTCAGGGTAAAATTCTAAGTATAGCACCAATCAGGCCCACCCCATTTGCGCCGCTGCCGGCGGTAAAGAAGAAAACACCACACGGAGGTCTGGTATCGTTCCTCACACGGGGACATGACTGCGCTGCCCCTTTATTACAGATTACATGAGATCTTATACCCTTTGGTCTCATCACTACCAATGGGTGATGGGCTCATTGGCTAAAATTCACAGCATAACCATATATAGGAAGTCCGGATTTCCGGCCTGAGACAGTGAAAGTTATGTACGTAGTTGAACAGTCTTCATCTAGATATGGCGCTTCTGGGAAATGGCCAAGCACACGGCCTTGTGTCTGGTTCTTCTTTGCTGTACATTTTGTCTTCGCCTGGCAAGGCCTTTGGAATATTTGGTATAAGGCGAAGTATTACGTTTTTTCATAGAGTTAGTACATATGAGAATAAAGTTAGTATACATATAAAAAGAAAGGCACATAACTATATCTATATAAATGTACATATTCCAGTGTTTTCTTTTCTACCTACAAGGATATATATATTTCCTTCTCACGTGTCCGGGCCGGGTGAGGTTTCCCGTGTTGAGTCAAATTAAGCCGCAGGCTCCACTCCTGGTGGTGCCCTTCCGTCAATTCCTTTAAGTTTCAGCTTTGCAACCATACTCCCCCCGGAACCCAAAGACTTTGGTTTCCCGGAGGCTGCTCGGCGGGTCATGGGAATAACGCCGCCGGATTGCCAGTCGGCATAGTTTATGGTCGGAACTACGACGGTATCTGATCGTCTTCGAACCTCCGACTTTCGTTCTTGATTAATGAAAACATTCTTGGCAAATCCTTTCGCTTTGGTTCGTCTTGCGCCGGTCCAAGAATTTCACCTCTAGCAGCACAATACGAATGCCCCCGGCCGTCCCTCTTAATCATGGCCCCAGTTCCGAAAACCAACAAAATAGAACCAGGGTCCTATTCCATTATTCCTAGCTGAAGCATACAGGCGACCGGCCTGCTTTGAACACTCAAATTTTTTCAAAGTAAACGCTTCGGGCACGCCGGGACACTCAGTCAAGAGCATCGGAGGGGCGCCGAGAGGCAGGGGCTGGGACAGGCGGTAAGCTCGCTTCGCGGCGGACCGCCAGCTTGATCCCAAGATCCAACTACGAGCTTTTTAACTCTTTTTATTTATAAAATTACCAAACATTACAAAGAAAACTGGTCATACATTTTTCCTGACATCATAACTAACAAAAGGCTAAGAGTAACTGCATAAAGTGTTCTTTTTGTCCTCTTCTTGTGTCCTCTCCATGGTATCCTGTTCTGGAGCGTCAGCCGTGTCTTCACCTTTTCCTTGGCATGCCCCCGTGCAGAAACGCGTGTGGAGGGAAGAAAAGGAAGAAAGAAAAGAACTTGTAACACCACTCATCATAACACACATAAACCCTTAAGGGAGGGAGGAAATGCCCTGCGGCAGCTACCCCTATGTCGGGTCCGCCCCTCACACCCACAGAAGAAACCCATATATACATATATATAGAAAACCAAAATTATATATACAGAATTTTTTTTCCCCACACACCTATGCCAAAAACAGGACCAACCCAAAAGGGAAGGAGAAGAAAAACCAGCAAAACAAAAGAAAAGGTTCCCCGCCCCCCCCCCCCCCTCCCCATAAAGTCATATACACCAGAAAAACCATGGTATTTCATTTCCTGAACATAACCTTACAGAAAAGACTTCCATGAAAAACATACATTACCCCCTTTGTGGCTCCAGGGCAGATGTCTGAAAACCCTATGCACACATACCTGCTTTGGGAAAACAAAATTCTGTTATGTGCAAGAAAGGGGGATAACAGCCCTCCACCAGGGAGGAGAGAGCAGGGAACCTAAGGCACCGGAAACTGGAAACCCCTCCACCTCCCATCCGGCGTGCCTCGGTCCCCTGACTCCCTGGAGTGCAACTTTACCAGGTCACCAAGGATGTCCCTACATACTGTGTCTATAGGGAGGACTTTCTGCCGAGTCAAAACTAAACATATTGCGTGCCACATGTAATACCTAACCACTAGTCTAACTAGGTATAACGTGCAGCGGTCCTTACCCTCCAGGTATCTTAATGCGCCATACGCCCACTCAGGGTAGTGAGAAGGATACATATATATCCTTGTAGGTAGAAAAGAAAACACTGGAATATATACATTTACATAGATATAGTTATATGCCTTTCTTTTTATGTATACTAACTTTATTCTCATTTGTACTAACTCTATGAAAAAACTTAATACGTCGCCTTATACCAGATATGCCAAAGGCCATGCCAAGCGAAGACAAAATGTATTTTAAACACAGCAAAGAAGAATGTCCAAAGGAACCAGACGAAGGATGAAGGTTAAAGTGGAGAGATACGAAGAATGCGTGCTTGAGCCGCTTTCTTAGAATTGAGTGGGTGATTCTTTGCACTGGAGTTAATTGAATACGTGATTTTCTGTACATAAGCCAGAGGCGCCATATCAAGATAACGACTGTTTTCACTGTCTCAGGCCGGAAATCCGGACTTCCCATATATGGTTATGAGCCCATCACCCATACCTAGTGATGAGACAAAGGGTATAAGATCTCATGTAATCTGTAATAAAGCACGACGGCGAAGCGCAGTCATGTCCCGTGTGAGGAACGATACCAGACCTCCGTGTGGTGTTTCTTTCTTTACGGCCGGCAGCGGGGCAAGTGGGGTGGGCCTGATTGGTGCTGTACTTAGAATATTACCCTGACAGTAGGAGAGGGCAGCTAGCCGAGGCTAGTCGATAGAAGCCCCCACCTGTTTGTAAACCTCTGTATTAAAGGGGCAATCGAGCAGACAATGCTCCATGGTCTCCTCTAAGGAGGCGCATTGCTCGCGGGCACAGAATCTGTTGTCCGCGTTTCTGTACTTCAGATTGTCCCTTACATACAACTTCCCATGGAAGGAGCGCCAGGCCAGATCCCAAAACTTCTGTGGGACCCGTGTTGAATTCAAAAGCAGCAACCCCCCCCCCCCTCCATGTCAGTTTCAGAACCGGAGCAATGTAAGCCGGGAGGTGTCCGTGTGGCGTGCGGAAATCCTTCACACACCCTCCAGTCTCCCATTCCTGAAAGAAAGGCCCAAACCATCCCTTGGAGGAGACTACCCACCAAGGAGCCCTTCCTGTACACCAGATGTTGGCCATGTTGATTTTAAGAAAAGTGTTTTCCAGAAACACCACTGGGTTTACCATAGCCAAACCCCCAAGTCTCCTTGGTCGATATGTGATCTCCCATTTGACTAGGTTCAATCTGTTACCCCATAGCGGTTGGAAAAACAGGCTGTAGACCCGTGTCCAGAAAGGCTCTGGCAAGATGCAGACACTGCCCAAATAAATTAGAAAAGGCAGCAAGAAGGTTTTGACAAGGCTCACCCTTTCTCTCATAGTAACATAGTATGTAAGGCTGAATGAAGACAATGTCCATCTAGTCCAGCCTGTCTATCCTACTATGTTGAACCAGAGGAAGGCAAAAAAAACCAAGGCCAGAAGCCAATTAGCCCTTTTGGGGAAAAAATTCCTTCCCGACTCCCTAATGGCAATCAGATTGTTCCCTGGATCAACCCCTAATAGTTCCTACCTTCCTATATAACCGGATTGACACTTAACCTAAGATTTATATCCTGTAATATCCTTCTTCTCCAGAAAGACATCAAGTCCCCTTTTAAACTCCTCTATGGATTTTGCCATCACCACTTCCTCCGGTAGAGAGTTCCACAGTCTAACTGCTCTTACAGTAAAGAATCCCCTTCTATGTTGGTGATGAAACCTACTTTCCTCTAATCGTAGCGGATGTCCTCTTGTTACCGTCATGGTCCTGGGTGTAAACAGATCACGGGAGAGATCCTTGTATTGTCCCCTCGTGTACTTATACATGGTTATTTGGTCGCCTCTTAGGGCGCCCACCCACTGGCGATTTTTTTTTCTTTGCGTTTTGCGTTTTTCCTGCAGAGCCATTAGAATTGAATGTACTCCTGTCCACTGGCGTTTTGCGTTGCGTTGCGTTTTTTAACATAGGAACTGTCAGTTGCATATGTGTCCTTTTTTTTCTCCTAATGCACCCATGAAAGTCAATGGAAATTAATGGAAAAGCCGCGAAAACGCTGCGAAAATGCGGCAAAAAACGCCGCGAAAATCGCAAACACCAGTGGGTGGGCGCCCTTAACCTTCTTTTTTCTAGAGTAAATAGTCCCAATTTGGATAGCCTCTCTGGGTATTCCAGTCCTGTCATTCCATTTAGTAGTTTAGTTGTCCTTCTTTGAACCCCCTCAAGCACTGTGACATCTTTCCTGAGCACCGGTGACCAGAATTGTACGCAGTATTCCATGGGAGGCCTGACAAGTGCCTTATATAATGGAAGGATAATGTTCTCGTCCTTCACCCCTATACCTCTTTTAATGCACCCCAAGACTTTATTTGCCTTTGCAGCAGCTGACTGGCATTGGTTACTCCAGTTTAGTCTATTATCCACTAATACCCCCAGATCCTTTTCCATATCACTTTTCCCCAGCGGTACCCCATTAAGTGAATATTTGTGACATCCGTTTCTCCTGCTCATGTGCATAGTCTTACATTTTTCAACATTGAACTTCATTTGCCATTTTTCTGCCCAAGCCCCCAGCTTATCCAGGTCCGTTTGTAGCCGCACATTGTCCTCCGTTCCATTAATTATATTGTATAATTTTGTGTCATCTGCAAATATTAATATTTTGCTGTGCAGCCCCTCTATCAGGTCATTGATAAATATGTTGAACAGAGTGGGGCCTAATACTGAACCCTGTGGCACCCCGCTAGCGACTGTGGTCCAATCAGAGTACGAACCATTTATTACCACCCTCTGCTTTTTATCATTGAGCCAATTTTTTACCCACTTACAAACGTTTTCGCCCAGTCCGAGCTGCCTCATTTTGTATATTAGCCTATTATGTGGCACGGTGTCAAAGGCTTTAGAGAAGTACAGATATACAAGATCAATAGATTCTCCCTGGTCCAGCTTAGAGCTTACTTCATCGTAGAAACTGATCAGATTTGTCTGACATGAGCGACCCTTCATGAATCCATGCTGGTGAGGAGTTATTCCATTATTCTCCTTAAGGTACTCATCGATGGCGTCTCTCAAAATCCCCTCGAACATTTTTCCCGTTACTGAAGTGAGACTTACTGGCCTGTAGTTACCAGGCTCACTTTTGCTCCCCTTTTTGTAAATTGGAACCACGTTGGCAATGCGCCAATCCAATGGTACTACACCGGTCTTGATAGTGTCCAGAAATATTAGGTATAGCGGCCTAGCTATCTCGTCACTTAGTTCCCTTAGTATCCTTGGGCGTAATCCATCTGGGCCCCGCGATTTATCAATTTTAGTTTTCTTTAGACGCTTCCGCACCTCCTCCTGTGTTAGGTATGAGATATTTTGTGAGGGGTTCGTTTTATTTCCCTGCATCTCGTGTGGCATTTCTCAGGGACAAAGACCATCCCTTCCACTGATCGACCTTCTGGCTGACACCCTTCAGTCTACCTTCCCAATTTTTGGTGGGGTAATCACCCTGGTCGAAATGGATGCCCAACATTTTGGCGCTCTCCTGGGGAGCTGGGAGGGTGTCCAGGAGCCTAAAATCAGGAGCTCCCTCTCCCAGCCAGAGACTCACACTTTTCCCAGTTGACTTGGGATCCGGAGGCCTCCGAATACCTGACCACCTCCGACACCACGGCCTCTACCTCCCCCTGGGAAGAGACGAAAATCGTGACATCATCAGCGTAGGCCACCACCTTCAAGGCCGGACCCGGCCCAACCAGACCCGCCCTGACCCCCACCAACGGTCCGCTACCCAACCGCCTTGGGAAGGGGTCGATTGCGAACACGTATAGTAGGGGGCTCCAGGGACAGCCCTGGCGGACACCGGACCCCACCAAAAAGGGGCGCCCAACCCAACCGTTCACGAGCAGGAAACTCTCGGCCCCTCTATACAAAATCTTTAGCCAATCCACAAACCCCTCAGGCAGACCATAGCGCAGAAGGACCATCCAGAGATACTCGTGGTTGACCCTGTCAAATGCCTTTCTCTGATCCCGGGACAAGAGAAACCCCCTCCAGTTTCCAGCCCTACTCTGTTCCACGGCCTTCCGGACACAACAGACAGCACCTAAAGTGCTTCGGCCAGGGACAGAGCAATGCTGGTCCGCTGAAAGGAGGTTCGGCGCAAACCGTACAAGCCGGTTGAAAAGAATCTTGGCCAGAACCTTCCTGTCCGTGTTGAGAAGAGCTATGGGCCTCCAATTCTCGATACGGGATGAATCTTTACCCTTTGACAGGACAATCAGGGCTGACTTCCTCATCGACTCCGGCAGGCTGCCCGAGGATAGGCAGTTGTTATAAATCTCGGTCAAGAGGGGAACCAACTGCTCCTTAAAAGTCTTATAGAGCTCAGACATTAAGCCGTCTTGACCTGGCGTTTTCATGGGCCGAAGCCCATCAAAGGCCAGTTTAGCTTCCTCTACCCTGATAGGTTCTGTCAAAACATGCAACCCGGGGACCACCCCCTCCTCCGAGATGGTTTCGGTCAGGAAGCTAGAGACTCCATCTTTGTCCAGATCCTTCTCTGCCAGGAGCTCCGAGTAGAAGGATCTGACGATTTCCAGAATCTCTGAACTGGACCTCTTCAGGGATCCTGTACCATCTATCAGTCCCGTTACTAACTTACTTCTCACTGACATCTTACAGTTCCTGTAGGGGTCGGGCGAGGGGAACTTCCCGAAATCCCTCTCCAGAATCAAAAGATGCGTGCCTATCATACTGACAACTCCTAAGCAGAGATTTCACTCTGGTGACTTCCGCACGGTCACCCCCAGTGGAGACGAGTTTCTCTAGACTCCTCCTCAGGCCCTGGTACACTCGGTACAAGGTCAGGGACCTGAGGCTGGATAGCTCACGGAAGAATTTCACCGCTCTCTTTTTGAAGACCTCCCACCACTCTGACTTACTACTGCAGAGGCCCATGAGTGGAGTCTGGCTCTGAAGGAAATCCTCGAAGTACTGTCTCACCGCTTCTTCTTCCAAGAGGGCCGGATTCAGCTTCCATAACCCTCTTCCCGCCTGAGGAGTTTCTGAAACATTCAGAGAAAAGGAAATCAAACAGTGATCGGAGAATTCCACCTCGACCACCTCGAGAGGCGAGGAGATGGCCTCCTCCTTAACATAAACCCTATCTATTCTAGACCTACAGCTACCTCGATGATATGTGAACACCGTGCCGCCTGAGGTGCCTCGAACGTGGACATCCTCCAGGCGGGCCTCACTCACTATGCTATTCAATGCGACGCTGTCATAGGCCAACCTGTCTCTGGCGCCTCCCCTATCTGAGGGCCTCGTGACGTTATTGAAGTCCCCGCCAAAGACCACCAGTCGACCTGAAAAAAGATAGGGTTTAATCCTTGTGAAGAGATCCTTCCTCTCGAACTTGGATTGAGGGCTATAGATGTTGATGAGCCGGAACTCCCATTTCTACTTCAATCACTCGTCGGCATGTGACATTTGCAGTCTTAAAAAGGACTGCCACCCCGCTATACGGCTCGGCCGCAAGAGACCTGTAGGATGGTCCGTGCCTCCACTCTCTCTTTGCCTTATGCTGCAATCCGAGGTCAGTTAACCTGGTCTCTTGCAAAAACAAAATGTCGGCTTCAACGCGGCCGAGAAAATCAAAGGCCATAAATCTTGCCGTATCAGACATTATGCTGGCAACATTAAGACTTGCCAGCGTCAACGGGGAGAGTGCCGCCATAAAGAGTGATTAAATTAGACGGCCTTCCTTTTCCCACCTCCCTCCACCAAAACTGTGTCCCCGACTCCCTCCACCCCCCTTTTGAGGCACACCGACACATCCATCCCTACCTCCTGCCTTCCACCTTTTGAGGATGGGTCATCTTTGCCTTGGGGTTCCCTATCCCCACCACCCTCGGGAGAGACCGACACCACCGACGGGGGGGGGGGGGGGGGAAGGGCCGCATCACGCTCTTCCCGGGCCCTGTGCGCCACTTGTTTTTGGCGCCAGTGAGGCAGGATTTACCCCTTCCCCGTCCACTGAGGCGGGCAAGCGTGAGCCTGTCTCGCTGACATTCTCCAGGGCCCGAAAGCGGTTAGACTCCTCCATGGGGGAGCCAGTCACGCTTTCCTTTGGCATTTGGGATTTTGGTTTAGCTAAGGAGGAAGGCCCGGCCCTCCTCCGACGCCTCTTTTTTTTGTTCTGTACCCAATCCTGTCCACCCTCATCCACCCTCATCCACACTGTCATCTGGATGGGAACTTGCAGGGTCGGAAACCGCCTCCTCCGCCTCTAATCTCCTAACCTCCTCGTTCAGCTCACTCTCCTGCAGAGGTCTCGCAGGAGTCTCAGAAACTAGACGCCCTTTGGGCGCGAGGCGCAGGGTCATCCTCCCTGGTGGAGGCGGAGCCCTCGCACCCGCACGGGCTACCCTGCGCTTTTCGCGACTAACTGGGCGGTGTCTGCTTTCACTCACTGAACCCCCTTGGCCAGTGCCTCCGCTTGTCTCCTCCCCTGCAGAGAACCCGAAAACCGGGGTCACCACCGTGGGCGGGGCAGCGTCAGCCCGAGCCAGAGGGCAGCGGCTGAACGGGTGACCAGTCTCACCACACAGGTGACACCTAATTATCTGGCACGATGCGGCAGTATGGCCTATCCCCCACACCGAGCGCAGACCACGGTCTTACAGGCCGCACTGGAGTGGGGTCGCCGCACCGGTGACAGACTTTCGGCTGCCCCTGGTAGAAGGCTAAAATCCTGTCCCTCCCCAGGTATGCAGAGGAGGGTATATGAGAAACTGAGAGACCTGATCTGTTCAACTTCACCATGAACGACCATGCGCCTGACCAAATGCCATGCTCATCTCTTATCTTAGAGCCGTATCCTAAAACTGTACCGTATCTGGCCAACCACGTGTGGATTACGTGGCAAGAAAGGGACTCATTACGGGTGAGTATTGTCACTTTCTTGGTGGTGTCCTGGCGGGACACTGCCTCCACCCTAAAGTCCCGCCAGACGGGCTGGTCTTTCATCAGCGTGTAATTTGACCAGAAGAGCTCCAGCCCCTCTGGCTTTACAAAGCTGACGTCAAACTCTTTAGTGGTGTGGGGATGTATCAAGGCGAAGATGTCCTCCACCTTGAAACTCATCTCAAGGAGCAGCTCAACAACTGTCCCCCTCAATGGACACGCCTCACTGTCGACCCATACAAGATGAGCCACATTCCTCCTCCCAGTATTCTGCCCGTTTGTAGGGAGTGACCAGCCTCCCACATCCTCTCGGAAAGCCGATAACCCAAATTGCCTCACCCATGGGTTCGTGTCGACCCGCACCCCCCTACTGTGATGAAGGGGTCACCCCGCTGTAGTCCGTCGAGGAGGATGCGGCTTGGGTCTGAACTAGCGCCCCCAGACAAGGGACCCACCGCTCCCCCAGAGACTACCCCAGCATAACTGCGGGTGCCGGGAGTCACCGGGGGAGCCGACGGACCCACCACAGGCGCTGCCACCCCTCCCTCACTCACACCAGCCCCACTCATACCTGCATTAACCTTTTCTGTACTCGCCCTCCGCACACTCTCTGTTTTCTTTCCTTTACCCTCCGACCCCCCCCCCCCCTTAGTACTCACCTCCACACATACCTCCGAAACCACCCCCTTCCCCCCAGCATTCACTTCCACATTCACCCCCACATCCAACGTGGCCTCCCCTGCCGCCCCTTCCGCAGCGTTCCCCTGGGTAGACAGCACGGGAGCAGGCTGTCCGGCTGCTGCTGCACTACTGACCAGAGGGCAGAAGACCAACACTTCTTGATTTTTCTTACCCCCACTTTTCTTCTTTATTTTGTAGTCCTCTTCTGGGAGGTCATTTCCGAACATTAACCGGGTGACATCTTTTATTGGAGCCTCTATGGATTGGATACATGACATCAGGTAGCCGCCTGTACCTCCACCAACTTCCATGTCAGAAGCAGATTCCAACCCCTCCCTTTCCGGGCTCCGCTGCCGGGGGGTTAGGCTTGCGTCTGAATCTGCTTCTTCTTGCGGCACCGCTGCCGCACCTTCCTTATTGCAAGGTGGCACCGCCGCCACCTCGCACGCCTCATCTTGGAGCACCGCTGCCCCACCAACTTGGACCACACTGGCCACCTCTTCTTGTGGTGTCCTGGAACCACAGCCTGCCTTACGGGGCACCGCCGCCCCATCTTTCTTCAGGACCACCTCCTTTTGTGGCTCCGTAGCCTTTCCTATATCTTTGGAGGCTGACTTGTTGCTGCCCTCCACTTTACTTGGTGAGGCCAAGCCGCCCCGTGGCGCCGCCGCCACGCTTACTTCTGGGGCCTTGACCCCCTGCGACACCGCTGTCGCACTCTCCCGCTTGGCCACGCCCCCACGTGACACCGCCGTCACGCCTGCTTGTGGGGCCATGCCCCCTGGTGACACCGCTGCCACGTCCTTCCGCGGGGCAACGCCTACCTTGGTGCCGCCGCAACGCTGACCTGTGGGGCCACGCCCCTGATGATGTCACTCCGTCTGCTTGCGGGGCCACGCCCCCTCGTGACACCGCTGGCGACATCACCACGCCCGCCCCTGGGGCCACGCCTCCTCTAGACGCCGCTGGTGACGTCTTCTTCACGCCCGCCCATGGGGCCACGCCCCCTTGCGATGATGCCGTTGTTTTGGGCTTTTCCACTGGTTGTGGAGTCGCTGCCACACCTGATGTTTCCTTATCAGCTGAACCCACCCTGTAGAGGACCACAGAGCACTTGGTGACACCCTCTTTGGATCCTCTCCTGGGCTTCTCATCTGCTTGGCTTGGAGACTGTAAAGTTGTTTCTCCTGCCTCTTGTGCTTTATCCTGTAAGGTACCAGCGGGGTTACCCTCCTCCCCATACCCACTCCTGGATGGTGGTACAAACAACCGGGGTTGCATTATCGGGGCCCGTATCTGGCTCACCTCCTTTTGCTGTGTCTTCCCCTGCCTCCCCGGGGCGTCCGTAGTTGTGGCGCCCTGTGGTGATGGTGGGGGGCCAACCTTAACATCAGCGTTGTCCTCACTCCCAGAACCGCTTTCTGATCCGGAAGACTGGTTGGGACTGCTTCTTCAGGCTGCTCCTCCGCTCCCTGTGGTAAGCTCTGCCATGTCTGGCTGACTTAGTTCTATTGCTGCTTGGCTGTCCGGACTCACCGAAATTTCTGGGACCAGTAGCTTTCCTCCATCCCTGGCTGGTCCCCCCCAGGAGATGGTGGCTGCTCCGGGTTGGAGCTCCACTCCCTAGTCCTTGGTTTCTCCCTCTAGGCCTGTGAGGAGCAGCAGAAACTGACCTCCTCCCTCGCTGCAGTCTGCTCAGGCACTGGCTGATCACGCCTCCCGGAACCAGCAGCTGCAATTACCGTGGCTGCTGGCACCAGACTTGCCCTCCAATGGATCCTCGTTAAAGGATTTAAAGTGTGCTCATTCCAATTACAGGGCGTCGAAAGAGTCCTGTATTGTTATTTTTCGTCACTACCTCCCCGAGTCGGGAGTGGGTAATTTGCACACCTGCTGCCTTCCTTGGATGTGGTAGCCATTTCTCAGGCTCCCTCTACGGAATCGAACCCTGCTTCCCCGTTACCCGTGGTCACCATGGTAGGCGCAGAAAGTACCATCGAAAGTTGATAGGGCAGACGTCCGAATGGATCGTCACCGCCACGGGAGGGCGGTGTGATCTGCCCGAGGTTATCTAGAGTCGCCAAGGCGGCCGGGCGTGCCGCGCGGCCCGGAGGGGAGGACCCCCGCCTGGTGCGTGACACCCCCTTGGCGGGTGCCCGTGGACCGCCACGGGCCACACCCGGATTGGTTTTGGTCTGATAAATGCACGCATCCCTGGGGGTCAGCACTCGTTGGCATGTATTAGCTCTAGAATTACCACAGTTATCCGAGTAACTGGTTTGGAGCGATCAAAGGAACCATAACTGATTTAATGAGCCATTCGCAGTTTCACTGTACCGGCCGTGTGTACTTACACGTGCATGGCTTAATCTTTGAGACAAGCATATGCTACTGGCAGGATCAACCAGGTAGCCGCCGAGGGGAACCGACGGGGACCAGTCCTCTGTATACCTCTCACTCCCTCTCTCGGAGGATTGCTGCCCGAGGCGCACATGCCTCGGGCGGCTGGGGGTGGAAGGGCTCCACCCCCCGCGGGAAAGGGGACACGCGTAGGCGCCCGGACGCGGGAGCGTTGACCCAGGGCTTCCCTCCGTCGAGGGGGTAGCCCGGAAAAGGAGCGAGACCGATCGGCGGGGATGCATCACCCCCTCCTGTCTCGCTCTCTGGGAACAACGCATTGTCTGCGGGCCGCCGTCCCCTATCCCCGCTCTGGACCGCCCGCCTCAGCCGAAGCCCGAGGGGACAGGCGGAGGTCCTACGCGCTCGGGAAAACCGTCACCAAACAAAGGGAGCCGCGCCGCTCTCGGCCGCCCTGAGGCGGGAGAGCCCGGATTGTTCTCTCTTGGCATCGACCCCCGACGCCATCGCACGGCGCCTGGGAAAGGGCTGCACCCCTGCGCCACGCGTCCCCCGGAGTACTCTCCCCGCAGGGGGCTCCGCGAGGTACCTTGACGCAGAGTCGCTCACCTTCTTCCGCCTCGGACCGTCTGTGCGAAGCCAACCTCCTCGTGGGAGGGTAGTCGGAATGAGGTCGCCTGCCCTCACGCCCGCAGAAGGGACCCGGGGCGGGACTTTGGATGGCCCCCCGACCGGACGGTCGTGGGGGCCCGGGGGATGGGAGAGACACCCGCGCGTCCCTTCCCCATCGTCAAGAGCCGTATGCCGGCGGGTGAACCTGCTCACCGGAGTTTGCCTGGGGCGTGGGGGAGCTGTGCCCTTGAGGTCCTTCCCCGGACGGGGGGGGGGCGGCAAGGGTCCCCCGGCCGTGCCGGCTCTCCCGTTGACCCCCTCTCTCGCATGGGATGGTGTGCGGAAGGGGCAGCTGCCTCCGCCTCGGCCCAGCATTTCGGAGGGGGGTCGCCCGGGCGGCCAGCCTGTCGGCCCAGCGGCCTGGACAGGCGGAGTGGGGACTCTTGCGCTCAGTGACTCTGCCCCAGTGGGGGGTGGCGGTGGCAGAGGGGAGGCTGCGGTGCTTTGACTTCGATTGCGTGTGGTCCGCACTCCTTCTCGGCACATTGAGAAACAGTCACTTTGTCAAAGACCGCACACCGCTCTTTCCCATATACCCCGACAAGGTGTCCGTCCTGACGTTTTGCGAGGCCTTATTTTACCGCCGTCGGCGCTATCAGGGAAAACAGGCCTGCTCCTTCCTGGAACCGTGGTTCGGCCCGGAGGGCCCAGGATTACCCTCATACCGGTTCTCACAACCTGCATTGACACTCGGCTCAGCCCCGGCAGCTGCAGCTCCCGCCGGCCCGGCCAGCCGGGTCCGCCCCCCTGGCCGGCGACTGGAGCATTTGGACTTTGTCATTTTTTTCCCCAAGACTCGTCTCTACCAATTACCGTGGACTTCAGCAGGGGCTGCCGCGAGCTGTGCCCGGCCTCCTGGGGGTCCCGCCTGCCCGCGCAGGCAGCTAGGACAGGGTTTTCAGCAAAGGCTGGGAGGCGCTCTCAGGGGGGGCTCCACTGCCCCCCCCCTAGGTGGCTTCGTGCACCTTCTGAACGTGGTGCCCGGCCGCTCGGAGAGCGGGGTCTGCCCGGGCAGCCAGCCTGTCGGCCCCGCGGCCTGGACAGGCGGAGTGGGGACAAGCCTAGGCTACCAGCAGGATCAACCGGGTAGCCGCCGTGGGGAACGACGGGGATGTCTCGCGCCATCACGGACCACCGTCCTCCGTGTCTCTCTTTCTCTCTCAGAGAGTGGCCGCACGAGGCGCACGGGCCTCGAGCGGCGTGAGGCGAAAGGCCCCCCTGGGAGGGCTCCACCCCACAGGAAGGTAACGCGCCCTCGCGCGTTTGCACAGTCAGCCTCTGCCTCGGCCCGGCATCTCAGAGGGGGGTCGCGCGGGCAGCCAGCCAGCCTGTTGGCCCCGCGGCCTGGACAGGCGGAGTGGAGACTCTTGCGCTTGATGACTCTGCTCCAAGGAAGGTGGCAGAGGGGAGGTGTTAAGAAAATTGTAGATCAATGTATCAGTTAATTGTTCTTTTATTGCATTGTAGACTAGAAATAGGGAGGTGGCAGAGGGGAGGCCGCGGTGCTTTGACTTTGAGCGGTCCCCACTCCTTCTCAGCACTCTGAGAAATAGTCACTTTGTCAAAGACCGCACACAGCTCTTTCCCATATGCCCTGACAAGGTGTTCGTCCTGACGTTTTGCGAGGCCTTATTTTAACGCCGTCGGCGCTATTGGGGGAAACAGGCCCGCTCCTTCCGCCTTCCTGGAACCGTGGCTCGGCCTGGAGCGTTTTTTCCAAGATTCGTCTCTGCCAACTGCCGTGGATTTCAGCAGGGGCTGCCACGGGCTATGCCAGCCTCCTGGGGGTCCTGCCCTGCAACACCAGAGGCTCAGGCAGGGTTTTGAGCCACCACTGGTAGGTGCACTCAGGAGCCCTCAACAGCTGCCCAGGCCACTTCTGCAGCCAGCACACTGCTGCCAACCACCTGCTCTCCTTCACCTTCCACCCCACCTGCATACATCTGCCGGGGGTGCTTTTTTGACTTGCCTCATATTGGCACATTAGCAAATGCTAAGGGGAAATCTCCAGAGTCATGCCGACCTCCTGGAACTCCAGCCCGGTCTGGAGCTACTTGTTTCTCCCCTTCCCGGTTCTCAGGGATTTTCGGACTTAGTCATTTTTCAAGATTTGTCTCTGCCCACTGCCAAGAGCTTCAGCAGGGGCTGCCGTGGGCTCTTCCCAGCCTCCTGGGGGTCCTGACCTGCAACACCGGAGGCTCAGGCAGGGTTTTGAGCCACCACTGGTAGGTGCACTCGGGGGGCCCTCCGCAGCTGCCCAGGCCACCTCTGCAGCCAGCACACTGCTGCCAACAACCCGCTCTCCATCACCTTCCACCCCGCCTGCATACATCTGCCGGGGATGCTTTTTTGACTTGCCCCATTTTGGCACATTAGCAAATGCTAAGGGGAAAACCTGCAGAGTCATGCCAACCTCCTGGTACTCCAGACCGGCCTGGAGCACTCGGTTTCCCCCCTTCCCGGTTCTCAGGGATTTTCGGACTTAGTCCTTTTTCCAGACGTGTCTCTACCCACTGTCATGGACTTCAGCAGGGGCTGCCGCGGGCTCTTCCCAGCCTCCTGGGGGTCCTGGCCTGCAACCCCCGGAGGCTCTGGCAGGGTTTTGAGCCACCACTGGTAGGTGCACTTAGAGGGCCCTCCGCAGCCGCCCAGGCCACTTCTGCAGCCAGCACACTGCTGCCAACAACCCGCTCTCCATCACCTTCCAGCCTGCCTGCATACATCTCCCGGGGGTGCTTTTTTGCCCGCGATAGCCCCCGCTGAAGTCCATAGTCATTTTCAAGACTCGTCTCTGCCAAATGCCAACTCCGTGTGGGACCCCCAGGAGGCCGGGCACAGCCCACGGCAGCCCCCGCTGAAGTCCATGGCATTTGGCAGAGACGAGTTTGAAAAATGACTGTCAGAAATTCCCTGAGAACCGGGAAGAGGAGAAACTAGTAGCTCCCGGCCGGGCTGGAGTTCCAGGAGGTCGGCATGACTCTGGAGGTTTTCCCCTTAGCATTTGCTAATGTGCCAAAATGGGGCACAAGTCAAAAAAGCACCCCCGGGAGATGTATGCAGGCGGGCTGGAAGGTGATGGAGAGCGGGTGGTTGGCAGCAGTGTGCTGGCTGCAGAAGTGGCCTGGGCGGCTGCGGAGGGCCCTCTGAGTACACCTACCAGTGGTGGCTCAAAATCCTGCCTGAGCCTCCGGTGTTGCAGGGCAGGACCCCCAGGAGGCTGGGAAGAGCCCGCAGCAGCCCCTTGCAGTTGAACAAAGTTTGAAGAGACAAGTCAAGAAAATGACTAAATTCCGAAAATTCCTGAGAACCGGGAAGGGGACAAACCAGTAGCTCCAGGTCGGGCAGGAGTTCCAGGAGGTCGGCCTGACTCTGGAGGTTTTCCCCTTAGCAGGTGCCCATGTGATAAAATGGGGGGAAGCAAAAAAGCACCCCCCGCAGAAGTATGCAGAGGGGCTGGCTGGTGATGAAGAGCGGGCTGTTGGCAGCAGTGTGCTGGCTGCAGGGATGGCCCTGGGCGGCTGCAGAGGGCCTCCAAAGTGCACCTACCAGTGGTGGCTCAAAACCCTACCTGACCCTCCGATGTGCCCGGGCTGGACCCCCAGGAGGCCGGGCACAGACCGCAGGTCGCCCCGATTACAGTTGAACAAAGTCTGAAGAGACAAGTCAAGAAAATGACTAAGTCCGAAAATGCCTGAGAATCGGGAAGGGGACAAACCGGGTGGCTCCAGGCCGGGCTGGAGTTCCTGGAGGTCGTCTTGACTCTGGAGGTTTTCCCCTTAGCAGGTGTCCATGTGATAAAATGGGGGGGAAACAAAAAAGCACCCCCAGCAGATGTATGCAGAGGGGCTGGCTGGTGATAAAGAGCGGGCTGTTGGCAGCAGTGTGCTGGCTGCAGGGATGGCCCTGGGCGGCTGCGGGGGGCCCCCTGAGTGCACCTGCCAGTGGTGCCTCAAAACCCTGCCTGAGCCTCCGATGTGCCCGGGCAGGACACCCAGGAGGCCGGGCACAGACCGCAGGTCGCCCCGATTGCAGTTGAACAAAGTTTGAAGAGACAAGTCAAGAAAATGACTAAATTCCGAAAATCCCTGAGAACCGGGAAGGGGACAAACCAGTAGCTCCAGGTCGGGCAGGAGTTCCTGGAGGTCGTCTTGACTCTGGAGGTTTTCCCCTTAGCAGGTGCCCATGTGATAAAATGGGGGGAAGCAAAAAAGCACCCCCCGCAGATGTATGCAGAGGGGCTGGCTGGTGATGAAGAGCGGGCTGTTGGCAGCAGTGTGCTGGCTGCAGGGATGGCCCTGGGCGGCTGCGGAGGGCCTCCAAAGTGCACCTACCAGTGGTGGCTCAAAACCCTACCTGACCCTCTGATGTGCCCGGGCTGGACCCCCAGGAGGCCGGGCACAGACCGCAGGTCGCCCCGATTGCAGTTGAACAAAGTCTGAAGAGACAAGTCAAGAAAATGACCAAGTCCTAAAATCCCTGAGAACTGGGAAGGGGACAAACCAGTAGCTCGAGGCCGGCAGGAGTTCCAGGAGGTCGGCCTGACTCTGGAGGTTTTCCCCTTGGCTTTTCCCCATAGGCCAAAAAGGGGGAAGTCAAAAAAGCACTCCCAGCAGATGTATGCAGAGAGGCTGGCTGGTGATGGAGAGCGGGTTGATGGCTGCAGTGTGCAGGCTGCAGGGATGGCCCTAGGCGGCTGCGGAGGGCCCCCAAAGTGCACCTACCAGTGGTGGCTCAAAACCCTACCTGACCCTCCGATGTGCCCGGGCTAGACCCCCAGGAGGCCGGGCACAGACCACAGGTCGCCACCTTTGCAGTTGAACAAAGTTTGAAGAGACAAGTCAAGAAAATGACTAAGTCCGAAAATCCCTGAGAACCGGGAAGGGGAGGAACCGGGTGCTCCAGGCCGGGCTGGAGTTCCAGGTGCTGGGCATGGCTCTGGAGGTTTTCCCCTTGGCATTTTCCATTTGGCCAAAATGGGGGAGGTCAAAAAAGCACTTCCAGCAGATGTATGCAGAGGGGCTGGCTGGTGACGGAGAGCGGTCTGTTGGCAGCAGTGTGCTGGCTGCAGGGATGGCCCTGGGCGGCTGCGGAGGGCCCCCAAAGTGCACCTACCAGTGGTGGCTCAAAACCCTACCTGACCCTCCAATGTGCCCGGGCTGGACCCCCAGAGGCCGGGCACAGACCGCAGGTCGCCCCGATTGCAGTTGAACAAAGTCTGAAGAGACAAGTCAAGAAAATGACTAAGTCCGAAAATGCCTGAGAATCGGGAAGGGGACAAACCGGGTGGCTCCAGGCCGGGCTGGAGTTCCTGGAGGTCGTCTTGACTCTGGAGGTTTTCCCCTTAGCAGGTGCCCATGTGATAAAATGGGGGGGAAACAAAAAAGCACCCCCAGCAGATGTATGCAGAGGGGCTGGCTGGTGATAAAGAGCGGGCTGTTGGCAGCAGTGTGCTGGCTGCAGGGATGGCCCTGGGCGGCTGCAGAGGACCCCCAAAGTGCACCTACCAGTGGTGGCTCAAAACCCTACCTGACCCTCCGATGTGCCCGGGCTGGACCCCTAGGAGGCCGGGCACAGACCGCAGGTCGCTCCGATTGCAGTTGAACAAAGTCTGAAGAGACCAGTCAAGAAAATGACAAAGTCCTAAAATCCCTGAGAACCGGGAAGGGGACAAACCAGTAGCTCCAGGCCGGGCAGGAATTCCAGGAGGTCGGCCTGACTCTGGAGGTTTTCCCTTTAGTAGCTGCCCATGTGATAAAATGGGGGGGGGGAAGCAAAAAAAGCACCCCCAGCAGATGTATGCAGAGGGGCTGGCTGGTGATGGAGAGCGGGCTGTTGGCAGCAGTGTGCTGGCTGCAGGGATGGCCCTGGGCGGCTGCGGAGGGCCCCCAAAGTGCACCTACTGGTGGTGGCTCAAAACCCTACCTGACCCTCCGATGTGCCCGGGCTGGACCCCCAGGAGGCCGGGCACAGACCTCAGGTCGCCCCGATTGCATTTCATCAAAGTCTGAAGAGACAAGTCAAGAAAATGCCTAAGTCTGAAAATCGCTGAGAACCGGGAAGGGGAGAAACCGGTGGCTCCAGGCCGGGCTGGAGTTCCAGGAGGTCGGCCTGACTCTGGAGGTTTTCTCCTTGGCTTTTCCCCATAGGCCAAAAAGGGGGAAGTCAAAAAAGCACTCCCAGCAGATGTATGCAGAGAGGCTGGCTGGCGATGGAGAGCGGGTTGATGGCTGCAGTGTGCAGGCTGCAGGGATGGCCCTGGGCGGCTGCGGAGGGCCCCCAAAGTGCACCTACCAGTGGTGGCTCAAAACCCTACCTGACCCTCCGATGTGCCTAGGCTGGACCCCCAAGAGGCCGGGCACAGACCGCAGGTCGCCCTGATTGCAGTTGAACAAAGTCTGAAGAGACAAGTCAAGAAAATGACAAAGTCCTAAAATCCCTGAGAACCGGGAAGGGGACAAACCAGTAGCTCCAGGCCGAGCAGGAGTTCCAGGTGGTCGGCATGACTCTGGAGGTTTTCCCCTTAGCAGGTGCCCATGTGATTAAATGGGGGGCGAGCTAAAAAGCACCCCCAGCAGATGTATGCAGAGGGGCTGGCTTGTGATGGAGAGCGGGCTGTTGGCAGCAGTGTGCTGGCTGCAGGAGTGGCCCTGGGCAGCTGCGGAGAGCCCCCAAAGTGCACCTACCAGTGGTGGCTCAAAACCCTACCTGAGCCTCTGATGTGCCCGGGCTGGACCCCCAGGAGGCCGGGCACAGACCGCAGGTTGCCCCGATTGCAGTTGAACAAAGTTTGAAGCGCAAGTCAAGAAAATGACAAAGTCCTAAAATCCCTGAGAACCGGGAAGGGGACAAACCAGTAGCTCCAGGCTGGGCAGGAGTTCCAGGAGGTCGGCCTGACTCTGGAGGTTTTCCCTTTAGTATCTGCCCATGTGATAAAATGGGGGGGAAGCAAAAAAGCACCCCCAGCAGATGTATGCAGAGGGGCTGGCTGGTGATGAAGAGCGGGCTGTTGGCAGCAGTGTGCTGGCTGAAGGGATGGCCCTGGGCTGCTGCGGAGGGCCCCCAAAGTGCACCTACCAGTGGTGGCTCAAAACCCTACCTGACCCTCCGATGTGCCCGGGCTGGACCCCCAGGAGGCCTGGCACAGACTGCAAGTCACCCCCCTTGCAGTTGAACAAAGTTTGAAGAGACAAGTCAAGAAAATGACAAAGTACGAAAATGCCTGAGAACCGGGAAGGGGACAAACTGGTGGCTCCAGGCCGGGCTGGAGTTCCAGGAGGTCAGCATGACTCTGGAGGTTTTCCCCTTAGCAGGTGCCCATGTGATAAAATGCGGGGGAAGCAAAAAAGCACCCCCAGCAGATGTATGCAGAGGGGCTGGCTGGTGATGAAGAGCGGGCTGTTGGCAGCAGTGTGCTGGCTGAAGGGATGGCCCTGGGCGGCTGCGGAGGGCCCCCAAAGTGCACCTACCAGTGGTGGCTCAAAACCCTGCCTGAGCCTCCGATGTGCCCGGGCAGGACCCCCAGGAGGCCGGGCACAGACCGCAGGTCGTCCCCCTTGCAGTTGAACAAAGTTTGAAGAGACAAGTCAAGAAAATGACAAAGTCCGAAAATCCCTGAGAACCGGGAAGGGGACAAACCAGTAGCTCCAGGCCGGGCTGGAGTTCCAGGAGCTCGGCCTGACTCTGGAGGTTTTCCCCTTGGCTTTTCCCCATAGGCCAAAATAGCGGAAGTCAAAAAAGGACCCCCAGCAGTTGTATGCAGAGGGGCTGGCTTGTGTTGGAGAGCGGGTTGCTGGCAGCAGTGTGCTGGCTGCAGGGATGGCCCTGGGCGGCTGCGGAGGGCACCCAAAGTGCACCTGCCAGTGGTGGCTCAAAACCCTACCTGACCCTCCGATGTGCCCGGGCTGGACCCCCAGGAGGCCGGGCACAGACCGCAGGTCGCCCCCCTTGCAGTTGAACAAAGTCTAAAGAGACAAGTCCGAAAATGCCTGAGAACCCAAGAACGGGAGAAACCGGTGGCTCCAGGCCGGGCTGGAGTTCCAGGAGGTCGGCATGACTCTGGAGGTTTTCCTCTTAGCAGGTGCCCATGTGATGAAATGGGGGGAAAGCAAAAAAGCACCCCCAGCAGATGTATGCAGAGGGGCTGGCTGGTGATGGAGAGCGAGCTGTTGGCAGCAGTGTGCAGGCTGCAGGCATGGCCCTGGGCCGCTGCGGAGGGCCCCCAAAGTGCACCTGCCAGTGGTGGCTCAAAACCCTGCCTGAGCCTCCGATGTGCCCGGGCTGGACCCCCAGGAGGCCGGGCACAGACGGCAGGTCGCTCCGATTGCAGTTGAACAAAGTCTGAAGAGACCAGTCAAGAAAATGACTAAATCCGAAAATCCCTGAGAACTGGGAAGAGGAAAAACTGGTGGCTACAGGCTGGGCTGGAGTTCCAGGAGGTCGGCATGACTCTGGAGGTTTTCCCCTTAGCAGGTTCCCATGTGATAAAATAGGGGGAAGCAAAAAAGCACCCCCAGCCGATGTATGCAGAGGGGCTGGCTGGTGATGGAGAGCGGGCTGTTGGCAGCTCTGTGCTGGCTGCAGAGGTGGCGCTGGGTGGTTGCGGAGGGCCCCCAAAGTGCACCTACCTGTAGTTGCTCAAAACCAAGCCTGAGCCTCCAATGTGCCCGGGCAGGACTCCCAGGAGGCCCGGCACAGACCGCAGGTCGCCCCCCTTGCAGTTGAACAAAGTTTGAAGAGACAAGTCAAGAAAATGACAAAGTCCGAAAATCCCTGAGTACCGGGAAGGGGACAAACCAGTAGCTCCAGGCCGGGCTTGAGTTCCAGGAGGTCGGCCTGACTCTGAAGGTTTTCCCCTTGGCTTTTCCCATAGGCCAAAAAGGGCGAAGTCAAAAAAGCACCCCCAGCAGATGTATGCAGGGGGGCTGGCTGGTGATGGGAGAGCGAGTTGCTGGCAGCAGTGTGCTGGCTGCAGGGATGGCCCTGGGCGGCTGCAGAGGGCCCCCAAAGTACACCTACCAGTGGTGGCTCAAAACCCTACCTGACCCTCCGATGTGCCCGGGCTGGACCCCCAGGAGGCCGGGCACAGACCGCAGGTCGCCCCCCTTGCAGTTGAACAAAGTTTGAAGAGACAAGTCAAGAAAATGACAAAGTCCGAAAATGCCTGAGAACCGGGAAAGGGACAAACCGGTGGCTCCAGGCCGGGCTGGAGTTCCAGGAGGTCGGCCTGACTCTGTAGGTTTTTCCCCTTAGCAGGTGCCCATGTGATAAAATGGGGGGAAAGCAAAAAAGCACCCCCAGCAGATGTATGCAGAGGGGCTGGCTGGTGATGGAGAGCGGGCTGTTGGCAGCGGTGTGCTGGCTGCAGAGGTGGCGCTGGGCAGCTGCGGAGGGCACCCAAAGTGCAACTACCTGTAGTTTCTCAAAACCCAGCCTGAGCCTCCAATGTGCACGGGCAGGACGTCCAGGGGGCCGGGCACAGACCGCAGGTCGCCCCGATTGCAGTTGAACAAAGTCTGAAGAGACAAGTCAAGAAAATGACTAAGTCCGAAAATGCCTGAGAACCCAAGAATGGGACAAACCGGTGGCTACAGGCCGGGCTGGAGTTCCAGGAGGTCGTCATGACTCTAGAGGTTTTCCTCTTAGCAGGTGCCCACGTGATAAAATGGGGGGAAAGCAAAAAAGCACCCCCAGCAGATGTATGCAGAGGGGCTGAATGGTGATGGAGAGCGGGCTGTTGGCAGCAGTGTGCTGGCTGCAGGGATGGCCCTGGGCGGCTGCGGAGGGCCCCCAAAGTGCACCTACCAGTGGTGGCTCAAAACCCTGCCTGACCCTCCGATGTGCCCGGGCTGGACCCCCAGTAGGCCGGGCACAGACCGCAGGTCACCCTCCTTGCAGTTGAACAAAGTTTGAAGAGACAAGTCATGAAAATGACTTAGGTCAAAAATCCCTGAGAACCGGGAAGAGGACAAACCGGTGGCTCCAGGCCGGGCTGGAGTTCCAGGAGGTTGGCCTGACTCTGGAGGTTTTCCCCTTAGCAGGTGCCCATGTGATAAAATGGGGAGGAAGCAAAAAAGCACCCCCAGCAGATGTATGCAGAGGTGCTGGCTGGTGATGGAGAGCGGGCTATTGGCAGCTGTGTGCTGGCTGCAGAGGTGGTGCTGCGTGGCTGCGGAGGGCCCCCAAAGTGCACCTACCTGTAGTTGCTCAAAACCCAGCCTGAGCCTCCAATGTGCCCAGGCAGGACACCCAGGAGGCCGGGCACAGGCCGCAGGCCGCCCCTCTTGCAGTTGAACAAAGTTTGAAGAGACAGGTCATGAAAATGACTAAGTCCAAAAATGCCTGAGAACCGGGAAGGGGACAAACCGTGTGACTCCAGGCCGGGCTGGAGTTCCAGGAGGTCGTCATGACTCTGGAGGTTTTCCCCTTAGCAGGTGCCCATGTAATAAAATGGGGGGGAAGCAAAAAAGCACCCCCAGCAGATGTATGCACAGGGGCTGGTTTGTGATGGAGAGCGGGCTGTTGGCAGCAGTGTGCTGGCTGCAGGAGTGGCCCTGGGCGGCTGCGGAGGGCCCCCAAAGTGCACCTACCTGTAGTTGCTCAGAACCCAGCCTGAGCCTCCAATGTGCCGGGCTGGACCCCCAGGAGGCCGGGCACAGACCGCAGGTCGCCCCCCTTGCAGTTGAACAAAGTTTGAAGAGACAAGTCAAGAAAATGACAAAGTCCGAAAATCCCTGAGAACCGGGAAGGGGACAAACCAGTAGCTCCAGGCCGGGCTGGAGTTCCAGGAGGTCGGCCTGACTTTGGAGGTTTTCCCCTTGGCTTTTCCCCATAGGCCAAAATGGGGGGGGGGTCAAAAAAGCACCCCCAGCAGATGTATGCAGAGGGGCTGGCTGGTGATGGAGAGCGGGTTGCTGGCAGCAGTGTGCTGGCTGCAGGGATGGCCCTGGGCAGCTGCGCAGGGTCCCCAAAGTGCACCTACCAGTGGTGGCTCAAAACCCTACCTGACCCTCCGATGTGCCCAGGCTGGACCCCCAGGAGGCCGGGCACAGACCGCAGGTCGCCCCAATTGCAGTTGTTCAGGGATGTCTGCAGCAAAAAGAAAGCTGACCAACTGCCTTCTCGTCGAACCTATGATTGCCCAGTGGAGTTGCTCCCCGATCTTCTATTCCATTTGGGTGAATCTACAATTTTTCAGAACCGGAGTAGAAGGTATTCCAAAAATACCTGGATGAAAATTTGAAAAAGGGGCTTGTTCGATATTAATCTGTCCTGGCGGGGGCACGCATATTTTTTGTGGAGAAGAGTGACTGAACGCTGTGACCATGTATTGTTACGGAGAGTTAAATAAAATTATGGTCAAGAATTGTTACCCCTTTCCCTTGATTCCAGAATTGTTAGATTAACTTCGCTCTGCCAAGATCTTCACTAAATTAGATCTAAGAGGGGCCTATAATCTTGTATGGATTTGCCCAGGGGATGAATGGAAGACTGCTTTTAGGACAAGGTATGGTCATTTCGACTACCTAGTGATGCCGTTCAGCCTTTACAATGCTCCTGCCACCTTCAAGCACTTTATCAATAATGTATTTTGAGACCTTTTTGACCAATTCATAGTGGCATATCTAGAAGACATCCTCATCTTCTCTGATAACTTGGAGGAACATCGCAGGCACATTCGGGTGGTCTTGGAATGACTCCAGAAGAAGAATCTCTACATCAAACTAAAAAAGTGTGAGTTTGAACAGACCCAAATGCAAATCCTGGGATACATTATCTCCCCAGACAGCCTAAGTATGGATCCCAGCAACATTAAAGCCATCCTGGTTTGGCCCGTTCCAAGACATTTGAAGGAAGTACAGTGCCTGACGGGTTTTATGAACTTCTACAGGAGATTTATTAAGGACTTTTCAAAGGTCATCTCTCCTATCACCTCCCTCACAAAGAAAGCACATGTTTTTCTGGTCCCCGGAGGCACAGATCACTTTGGAGAAACTAAAGACTCTATTTACTTACTGTACTTACCCTGATCAGCTCCTCCAGTGACTATTGTCACTACAGGGGGAGGTTTTCCACTGTAAATGGGGCTCCTATGGATGTCCCAGCTACAGAGGAAAAGTGTGTAATAAAAAAAAGACCATGTGAATAACCCCCAGAGGTCTTATATAACGTCATGGGGGACGTAGATGGTAAAGAAAATAGTTACAAAAATAAGTAAAAAAAAAAAAAAAAAACAGAATAAAAATATATACATAAAAAAGAAAATGACCCAAAGCCGATGCCAACCAAAACTGTCGCCGTATGCGCCCTGTAAACCAAAACCATACATATATCAAAACATCCGGAACAAAATGAAGAACCCGTTCCCATACTTCTTTTTGGCGTAAATATACTAATAAAAAAAAACTATAGATGTTTAAAAAAAATTTTTTATTTTTTATTTTTTCCCCAATGAAAAAATACAGAAAAAAAGTCAGTGAAAAATATATTAAAATATAGCCCTATATGTCATGGGGGAAAAACACAGCAAAAATAATTATGGTAGCTGAAGGAGGGGGAAAAAAGGGCAGTAAAACCACCACATGGGTAAAATCCCTAAAAATTGTCTGTCCCTTTAAGAACAAAACAGCCTGATCCTTAAAGGGGTTGTCCCGCGGCAGCAAATGGGTCTATACACTTGTGTATGGCCATATTAATGCACTTTGTAATGTACATTGTGCATTAATTATGAGCCATACAGAAGTTATAAAAAGTTTTTCACTTACCTTCTCCGTTGCTGGCGTCCTCGTCTCCATGGTTGCTGTCTAATTTTCGCCGTCTAATGGCCAAATTAGACGCGCTTGCGCAGTCCGGGTCTTCTCATCTTCTCAATGGGGCTCCGTGTAGCTCCGCCCCGTCACGTGCCGATTCCAGCCAATCAGGAGGCTGGAATCGGCAATGGACCGCACAGAAGCCCTGCGGTCCACGGAGGGAGAAGATGCCGGCGGCCATCTTCACCGGGTAAGTAAGAAGTCACCGGAGCGCGGGGATTCAGGTAAGCGCTGTCCGGTGATCTTTTTTAACCCCTACATCGGGGTTGTCTCGCGCCGAACGGGGGGGGGGGGTTGAAAAAAAAAAACCCGTTTCGGCGCGGGACAACCCCTTTAAGGGGTTAAAGAGCTGGCTGATTTAGAGCCCGCCTCATACCCCTCCAGTGTCCTGTGCGCATATTAGCCTCTTACTCCCCACTTCTACACAAGCCAACCTAAACAACCAATCACCAGGAAGCGGGTAACCCAAATAACCAATCACCGGGAACCACGCAACTCAAATACCCAATCAGCGGTAAGCAGGCAACTCAAATAACCAATCAGTGGGAATGAGTAAATCCTAACAACCAATCAGGTTGCGAATAGAAAAGCTGCTGTGAATCTGCACTGAAATCCGCGTCAACAGTGGGAATTGTTGACGCGTTGGTTTTGTGTAAACGATGTGGATCGGGCCCGTTACCCTACCATTACACTATGAACGGCTTTTTTCATCTTCCCCAATGTTACTACACCTGCTTGCTGTGTTACTACACTACTCTATCACTACTGTTACACATTGGGGGTATCAAACACCGTTTTTTGGTCCTATCATGACATTATTATCGTGAGGGTGTCGTGCTATAGGTTCTCCAGCCTCTCCCCTCCCGTGTAAGGACTGTTCCCACCTACACCTCAGTCTCCTCCCACACCGAGCTACGGTGGGCGGAGCACGCGGTGACGTCATGACGCCCCTACGTGCCCTGCCGTCACATCCTGGACCGTTCTGTCTTCTCCGTTGTTTTCCTCTTCATCGCTCCTGAGTGCCGAGGACGCCGGTTACCGGGTGGGTAACCAGAAGGGACACGTGTCACACATCCCGTCCCCAGTGCCGAGACGGTACATCACCCCGGGGCACAGAAGTCGGGAGGGGGTTGGCTGGAGGCCGTGGGGATGTGGCGGCTGCAGAGGGGGGCGGAAACTGCGAGTATTAAAGAGCTGCTCGCTGTAACCTGAGCCGCGGCAATAGTACCCCCCCCCCCCCCCCCTTCCATATGTATGTGCCATCCCCCCTCCTCCGCACCTCACATAGGGATGCACCTCTCATGGGGCTTCCAAAATCTACACCCACCTATAATGACTGCCCCCCTGGGGACCTGCTGCTGCCTGCAAGTACTAATGCCCCCCAGAAGGAAATGCAAACTGGGGTGCCCCCCAAATAGTAATACAGTTCTCCTGCATGGGGATTGGAAAGAGTTAAAGGTCCCGAACAATAAGAACACCCGGGTGTCTTGGCAACCTGGCGCCTTCTGATGGCCTCCCTATTAAAAGGGGGTCCAAGGTTAGAAAAATGCTGCTTTCTTCCAAACACAGTGCCACCCTTATCCGTGGGGTTGGGAGTGGTATTGCAGCTCAGCTCCATGTAAGTGAATGGAGCTGCAATACCAGTCACAACCTACGGACACGGGTGGTGCTGTATTTGGAAGAAAGCAGCCATGTTTTTCTAACCCTGGACAACCCCTTTAATAGGAAGCTTCTTACAATACAGTATAATTATCAGAGTAGTTAAAGGGGTTGTCAACTATTGATGGCCTGTCTTTAGGATAGGCCATCCATGGTAGAGTGACATGTCCATCTGTCTGTGAACTCCAGCCGTTCTCTATGGCAGTGCAGGAAGCAGACAGCTCCGTTCACACTGGAGTGGCCAGGCTTGGTATTACAGGCTAAGTTCTTGTCTGAGCAGTACGCTGGGAACAGAGATGTCTGCCTCCTGCCTGAGTGCACTGGGGGGTGAACAGCTGATTGGTGGTGGTCCTGGGTGGCAGACCCCACTGATCTACTGCTGATGGACAGTTTTTTTTTTTTTAGGATGAGTTGTATTTTTGATTGCTACTATATAACGTACCATAGATTTTTTTATTTTTTTTATTTTTTTTTTTTTTTCAGTACATTTTAAGTGGAGTGTAATGGAAAAAATCCCAAATTCTGCCATCTTTGGGTGCGCCTTGTTTCTACAGTGTAGACACTGCAACAAAAATGACCTGATAACTTTATTCTATGGGTCACCGTAAAGAAAAGAGCTTTGCCAGCAGCACAACCTAATAGCTGTTTCCAGCGAGGCAGCTGTAATGCACGGCCACAGGGGGGCGCAAATCACGGATCCAAATCGATATCAGAAGTAGAGAGTGCGGCAGCATAAGGGGTCTTCATACTCGCGATCGCGATATCGCTGCCTGGTTTTTTTAATGCAAATGTCGATAAGACTTTCTAATGTTAAAATTAGTGCTTTGCGATTTGAGTGTTTTTAACATTAGAAAGTCCGATTGACATTCTCATTAAAAAAAACAAAAAAAGCAGCGAAATCTCGATCGCAACTGTGAAGGGGCCCTGAGGGGTTCAAAAATATCAAAAGATCTACTTCATTCATCCATAATGCCATTCTTCTATGGCTCGGTGCGATTACTACCACACCCAATTTTTTTATTTATTTTTTTCGCTCGACTACTTTTATTTTTTTCCAAAGATATTAAATATTTATTAACCCCTTAAGGACACGGCCTATTTTGGGCTTAAGGACGCAACGATTTTTGGCGGATTTTCTTCTCCATTTTTCAAAAGTCATAATTTTTTTATTTTTCCATCGACGTGGCCGTATGAGGGCTTGTTTTTTGCGTGGCGAACTGTAGTTTTTATCGGCGCCATGTTGGGGTTCATAGACTATATTGTAAAACTTTTATTTTTTTTATGATAACGGGGAGAGAAAACACATCAATTCTGCCCTAGATTTTTTTTTTTTTTTTTTTTTACAGCGTTAATCATGCAGCATAAGTGACACAATCCTTTTTTTCTGCGGGTCGGTACAGTTACAGCAATATCAAAATTCTTATGTTTCTTTTTTTGGGGGGGGGGGGGGGGGTTTACTTTTCTGCAATAAAACCCCTTTTTTTTGGAAATCTTTTTTTTTTTCCTATATCGCTGCATTCAAAGTCCTGTAACTTTTTATTTTTCCATGGACAGAGATCTGCGAGGGCTTATTTTTTGCAAGACGAGCTGTAGTTTTTATTGGTACCATTTTGGGGTACATACGGCTTTTTTGATCACTTTTATTGCGTTTTTAGGGAGGCAAAACGCTAAAAATTAGCATTTTGCCTCAGTTTTTTAGCGTTCTTTTAATGTTTTTTTTTAATGTGTGGAGTCAAAAGCATGTGCAGCTTATTGTACACCTTGTTACGGACGCAACAATACCAAATATATGGGATTAAAACTTTTTTTTACCTTTTTTTTTATGCTAATATGACAAAAAGCACAAAAAAGGTTTTTTTTTTTATATTTTATTTTTTTACACTGTGTCCCATTGGGGGACTTAAGGCACAGCACTGATGATTGCTGTGATAAGGCATGGCAGGACTTCTGTCCTGCCATGCCTTATTGCTTATACAGCGATCACAGGCTATGGCAATACAGGACGCCGGTATCTGGGTTCTTGTTGCCATAGCAACCAGCTGGGCTCTCTGCAATTATATCGCGAGAGCCTGGCAACTTCACAGATCGCGGCAAGGAAGGGGTTAACAGCGGGGGGCGTATCTCCGATGCACCCCTGCTGCTGCAGTGCGAGGCCGGCTATGACTGACAGCCGACTCCCGCTGCGGGATAGCGCAAGATCACTTATGATCTCGTGCTATCCACAGCACGTACGTTTATGCCCTGTTGCGGGAAGTACCCTGCTGCCAGTACGTAAATTTACGTCCTGGAGCCGGAAGGGGTTAAATTACTTTCTGCTGTAACTTTTTTATTTTTCTGTCCTAGTAGTTGTGCAGGGGCTCATTTTTTGTGGGATGTCTTGTAGTTTATATTGGTACAATGTTGGAGTACATGCGACTTTTTGATCTTTTATTACATTTTTTTCTTGGAGACGGGGGGGACCAAGAAAGCGCAATTCTAGAGTTGTTTATTTTTTTTCTGACGACATTCGCCGTTTGGGGTAAATAATGTATTACTTTGATAGATTGGACTTTTATGGATGCAACTGATAACAGCTGATCGCTCAATTCAAGAAAACTTGAAGTGAGTGATCAACGACTCGTGCACGAAAACTGCACAATGTCCCTGCATTTAGACGGGTCTAAATCAGCCTTAACTTTAGTAGTAGGTTTAGGGTAATTGTCTGCTGAAAGGTGAACCTCTGTCCCAGTTTAGCATCTCTGGCAGACTAGCACAGGTTTTCCTTAAGAATTGCCCTCCATTTCCTTAAGAATTGCCTTGCCATCCATTTTTTTGCTGAGCTTGCGCCACACTTGCCATTTCTCATGATGGCCAAAAAGCTCATTTTTAACCCCTTACTGCGGGGCGACCTCTTTTCATATAACGCGGGCGTCAGCTGTTTATTACAGCTGACACCCGCGGGCAATAGCTGCAATCGGCCGTGCGGATATGCATCAAGGTGTGTAAGTAGTAATTTGGTTTTGTTGCATAGCAGCTGTTTGCTCCTGCTTCTTGTTTTTAAAAATTAGTGTTTGCCCCAAAGATTCATGGAAGTGAAGATGGCTGTCAGGAGTTTAAGACGAGTACTATCAGCAGGTTGTCTGCTTCCAGGAACTTTATAGGGTTTTGGGATGCACTTTTCAAAATGTAGATTTCTTATATTTTGTAGGTTCCTACTTTTTAAATAATTTCAGCTTAAATGAAAACTTAGGCCTTTCCATTTGTGACTTTATGAAGATATTGCATGTAGACATAACTCTTAGTGGTATATATGAGCTCTGTACTTCAGGGGGTATTGCACCCAGTTTTCTGGATGGGTCACACTTTTTGGCTCTAATATCAATCTTTACGTTTTTTGTTACTGAAAAATTACGTTTTAATGAAAAATTGCATTAAGGTGGCTGTTTGTATTCAGTGCTCAGTTTCATTTTGACAATATGCTAGGTGTCTCATTGTAGAAAACGTTTGGGTATGAGGGTTCGGTATGATTTTTTTTTTTCCCCCCTGTAATTTTAAGTTTTGTTCGCGTCAAGTGTCCTGACTTCTTCCAGAGATGCAAAATATACCAAAAGCCCCTGGTTGTAAAGGGGTTACATGCTGAGATTTTACTGTTTAATTAATAATTACCACAACAATAATTTCTAACTGTACTTGACTATTTCCAAGGAAGTCTCATACAGATGAATGGAGAACCCTATTTTCGCAGTATTCCCTCGGACTGCGGCTGTAGCTTCATAGTTCACTTCAACTTGTTCTATCTCTCACTGGAGTCTAGATTCTTAAACTAGATTGCAGCAAAGCTTTAGCTGTAATCTAGCCTGAGATAGAGCTTGTACAAACAGACAGCAGGGACAGCTGAAGGTATATGCAGCAATTTAACCCTAGCGAGGGCATATCTCATACCTTTCTTTCTGCTAGTGTGTATGAGATGCATCATTGCAGGTAAAGGTTCAAAAAGATTTTCCATGTAATGTGCTACAAATGTCTGAGCTCTCTTGTTGTGGCTGTAATGGCCAGCTGTCACCCAGCTAGTAATTGATGAATAGAAGAGGACCTACATTTATTATGCTTTTATTAGGGTGCTGCCGCATGCATTACTGTTGCGTTATCTTGGAATCTGATTATTATTTGCTGTCTTTGCCATAGGGATCAGAAATCAAGTGACAAGAAGTCTTCAATTGATTACTGTAAGAAGATCAGAGCTCTTCTGTTACAAGACAAAACCGCCTCCCAAAAGGCCCTGACAAGATGAAGAGAAAAATAACCAGAAGTGGAAAGATAACAGTCAGAACGAGAAGCAAAATGGTCCCATCTCTTCTGCTAGAAAATCAAAAAAGTGCAAAAAAGAAATGCTGCACACAGAGGGGTAAATGTTTGAAATATAGTTCAACTTTGGAAACCCATCTTGGGGACCACAGCAAGGACAAACCCCATAAGTGTCACCTTTGTAACAAGTCCTTCAGTCATAAGTCTGGGTTGACAGTACATAAACGGAAACATTCCCAGGCTTCGGCAAGCAAGCCACAGGATGTGGAAAATATGATTCCTCTGGAGTTGACCAGCAAACCTTCATCCAGAAACTCCACTCCGAAATCAAGCAAAAATACTAAAACGGGCTCTAGAAAGAGCGCATGCAAAAAGAAAAAAGCCAGGAAGGTAAACGGTAAGTCGGCTTCGAAAACCTCGAAGGCCAACTCCAGGGGAACAAATGAACAGGCTGAGCTGGCCAAGCCTCTGAAATGTAACTACTGCGTGAAAAGGTTTAACAGCCAGTCGATCCTGGAAGCCCATCACCGAATCCATACCGGCAAACTACCCTACCCTTGCCTATTTTGCGACAAGAGTTTCTCAAAGGCGTCGCTACTTGCTGCTCATAGCAGCAAGCACAAGGAAAGTAAGCCTTATCAGTGCGACCAGTGCGACAAAAACTTCAACAATGAAGCCCTTTTTTTGACTCACAAGGGGACGCACACTGGCGAGAAACCCAATATGTGCGATGAGTGTAACACCTGGTTCCCCAACCGTAGCAGCCTACTGGTGCATAAGCAAAGCCACCTAAATCCCAAGCCCTTCAAGTGCCAACACTGTGAGAAAAGCTTCAACAGCCAGGCCCTGCTTATCACCCACGAGAGCGTGCATACAGGCAACAAGCCCAACAAATGCACCCAATGCAGCGAGAGCTTCTTCCTAAAAACGCAATTAGTGGCCCACCAGGCGGTGCACGCCTCCAGCAAACCCTTTCCATGCAGCCAGTGTGATAGGAGCTTCAATAAGAAACATACCCTTGTTGCACATATTCGAGTTCACAATCTGTACAATCTGCAGACACTGAAGGGTCATAGACAGTGACTCGGCTCTAGAGACAAGTGACCTTTTCGTCCTACAGAGTACATCGCATACTTCTGCCCTGTCTCCATACACGTGTGTTAGTGGTCATAGGTTCTGCTTGGGGCTACTGTAGCTCTCAGCCGTACTGGAGCAATACCATACAGACCAAATGAAGTCATTTGAACTTTTTTTTTGTGTGTTTTTGGATTTGATTGGATATAAGATGGACATTACAGGATCATCAGTGGAACTGAGCCATATCTGTAGGAGGCAAATCTTTGTCCATAGGAAGTAGCGGTTCTCCTAATTTTTGAGTTAGCAAGATCGGATGAATTATGCTGCATATCCACTCTCTGCCCCCAACTAAGTGACATTTCGACTTTATTAAATATCTATCCGGTTTAGAAAACCCATTTTTAATACCCTAGAATTAGAGAATTCGAAGATAATAGTGGGAGGTTTAGGACCTTTATTAGTTGGAGTATAGAGTGGCTGCTCTTTTTGTGGACCCAGCTATCAATTTATTACAGGAGCAGCGTATTGATTATAGTGAGAACTATGTTTTCCTTAATTTATCCTTTGGTGGCGCGGTAGGGGATCGGTGATCATTTTATTGCTGGGACACCCTTCCATGAATTGTGATTCTGCAAAGCAGAGGACCCTTTGAAGCTTGAAGACCTGAGTAATTTGAAATGGACCGGTTGATAGACTGCGGTTGTTAAAAGTCACCTGGATTGGCACAATGCTGCCTGAAGGAAAGAAAGCTGCTTGACAGTAGACTCCCTCATGCCATTGTCCATTTCAGCCTGCAGCCCTTTAAGGAAAACCAATCCCTAGAGACTGAATTACTTAATATTAGACTAGCTGAGCAGTGCATGACTTCATTACCTGCTAGTTGCAAATAGTTTAGTTTTCTGTAACTTCTCCCTCTGTACATGTGACCTGCATGGTGTTCCTTTAGCTTGCAGTAAAAGTGGTCATAACACTAGAAACATTATATGTTGTGTTTTTTTTTTTTTTTTTTGAAACTAGCATAAAGTTGCACAGTGATAAAGATGTGCGGGTATTTCTAGTGACAAAAAATCCAATCTTGGCATTCATGTGTAATCACTTGCCACCCAAGCCAGTCTTTGCCTATGTGACCAAGCCCAGTTTTACAAAACTGACATGTTTCACTTCATGTGGTAATAACTTTGGAATACTATTACCCTGTTTCCCTGAAAATAAGACATAGCATGATTTTCCAGAATTTTTGAGGATGCAAAATGATTTTTCAGGCTTTTTGAGGATGCTTGAAATATAAGACCTACTCCAAATCTAATCCCTGCTAACAGTTAATTAAAAAAGTCAATTTAAATAGTGTCCAGGCAGCTATACATGTAAAAAAAAAAGTTAAACCTTTTTGAATAAAAATTAATATGACACCTGTCTTATTTTTGGGGTAGCACAGTACTTCAAGTGATTCTGAGATTTTTTTTTTTTTTTTTTTAGTGACACACTTTACTTTATACATAAAAATGAGTAGGAGAACGGACACCACGTAATACTAATAAGTTCAGTGGCGTGCATCTTAACCATTTCCAATCCAATTTTGGATTCGGGGTTTCCTAAAAGGCTTTCTCTTCTGGCTGTTATACAACGGTGCCATCTGCTGGCTAAAGCTAGTGTGTGTGCCAGAGAGAGTCCTACAGCGGAGTGGCTGGCAATAGACGGTAAGAATACCCTATGCAAAAATATAGAGATGCAGCAGCACTCGGCAAATATACACCATAAACAGGTGCGAAGTGTGGACAAAGGATGCAGGCTCCACAGGTCCAAACTCCCAGAACCACACAGTCCGTCTCCAATGGTTAAAGATGAGAGCAGATTAGCCAATAATCCAAAAATATCCCAATTTATTTAATCCATAGACAAGGAAGGGCAGCAACGTTCCAACTCGAAAGAGTCTTTTTCGAGCTTGAAAAAGACTCTTCGGAGTTGAAATGTTGCTGCCCTTCCTTGTCTATGGATTAAATAAATTGGGATATTTTTGGATTATTGGCTGTGCTGCTCTCATCTTTAACCATTGGGGTAAGAATACCCTCTCGGGACGCCTTCTGACATTGGAGCTGTACAAGCTTCAATCAGAATGTAGGAAGACATCAGACAGTGGATTAGAAAGGGTTAAAAAGGGTCTAGCAACAATTAAAAAGGAGAAACAGGAGACTACATATGCAGATGGAGGACACCAAAATCTAGGAAAATATGTATGCAAGAAACCTTTTATAAGGTAAAAAAATATGTAAGCAAAGGAAGAGGAGTTAAAAACATTAAAAATGCACTAAACCATCTCTGTACCCTGGATGTGGGAACCAGATAGATTGCAGGTACCAAATAAAGTATAAAAAGGAGGGTGTACACATATTATTAGATATGACGAAGCTCATCTGAGAAGGTCCATTGAAATCAGTGGAGGCTCGTTACAGTGTTTTTACCGGGCGTTTCAAAGGGGGAAAAAAATACGCCTGTGTGGGAGTGGCCAAAGAAGTCATGTCTCTAATATGCGTATACCACCCTTTTTCTACCTTTATTTAAAGCTGTCCTTACAGAGATGGCTAAGGACTGCCTGGGTGTTTTAGTCTATGGGAAGTCCTGAAGTGGTTGAAGGCTTGGGACACCTTTTGGGGGAAGTAAAATTATTTCCATTTTAATGCGTGTATTTAGATTGACAATTATCTTTGCTATCGAGTTTAATTAAATGTTGCACTGTTTCTCGTCTTCAGCTTCTACATATCGCTGTATGTAGAACCTGCAGTTTAAGGATGGCTTTACGCAACTGACAGGAATGGGTGATGTCAACAATAATAAAACACAACTTTTATTTTATACAATTAAAATAATAGGCGGAGTTTATCCTATCCTATAACCCTAGAAATACAGCTGATCTACTCATTAGTTCAGGTATGCAAACACGGCCAAGCACTATCCCAGCAGCAAGCTGAATCCAATTATAGTATCGTACATATCAAAAGGCACATGCAAATTATACAAAATTACGATAGCGCTCCAGAAATTGTGGATTTTAATTGTTGGAGTTCACTCCGTGGTCAACCACACCACCAAGGATAAAAATATTGGGTATAACTTACTCGGTGTATAGCGGAGATCTCTGATTGAGACTCCCCACTAACACCCCATATCCAGATATGCCTGTTGAATAATGCATCGGAGGTCCCTTTAAATCCCGCTGGGCTAGACAGCAGGAGAGCGCAGCATGTCCTCTGTCTCTCAGTAAAGAGAGCCGCTGTGAAGTAGGTATGTAGAAAATAGGATCCGCGCTCACAGGAACATAAACTTCTCGGTCAGCCGTAGATAACCTGAACCAGTTTTATTTGCACAACGCGTTTCGTCCAGTAGGGACTTTCTCAAGTACATAATACACGCTCTAAAATACATCTATCACATGCAAGCATGGAACATCTTACCAATGTTATTAATGGATGGTCTGACGATCCCAAGGATACTTTGAAAAGATCCATGAATAAATGGCTTTCCAGCAACCTCAACTGATAACTGGGGCTGAATATCGATTTCTGCTCCCTCCGGTTAGTGGCTCTGTCCTATAGAATTTATAAATTGCAATCTAACTTGCCGGAACTGCAAACCTGAAGACCAGAATTCAATCTATGATCATGAGGTCAAGTGTCGTAAAGATGTCAATCCTGAGTAAGGGCTTATTTACATGAGCGCATATTGGATTTTTATGGCCGGCCGATATACACTTCCATCTAAGCAGTCGTCGTCCCCCCCCCCCCCCCCTTCTGATAAGGGGGTTAATTTAGTGCTTATGGATTGCCCTCAGTACCGGCAAATGCGTGAGACCTTACCATATACGAGGGGGAAAGTTATGAGATACTTGCCTCCAATCCGACACTGGGCCTCTTATCAAAAGCAAAGGAGGAGAAATTGATTGATTCAGCAGAATTTGAGTTTCTTTATACTGCGTATCCAATCAGGACATTTTACAGTCTACCTAAAATTCACAAGGGAACGTACTCTTTTATGGACGCCCCATTGTATAAGAGATTGGTAGTTTATCTCATAATGCGGGTATTTATATAGAGAAAGCCTAGCCCCATTTGTCATCTTACTTCCCTCATATATCAAGAATACTAGTGATCTATTGAAATGTGTTGAGGGGTTACAATTAGAGATGAGCGAACACGTTCGGCTCCGCCCCTTTTTCGCCCGAACACCGAACTTTGCGAACACTTCAGTGTTCGGGCGAAAAAGTTCGGGGGCCGCCGTGGCAGCGCGGGGGGGTGCGGCGGGGAGTGGGGGGGAGAGGGAGAGAGAGAGGGCTCCCCCCTGTTCCCCGCTACTGCCGCCCGCGCCGCCGCGCATCTCCCCGCCCCCCGGCGGCACCCGGACACTTACGCGCGAACACTGCAGTGTTCGGCAAAGCCGGTGTCCGGGTGCGGATGTGTCCGTAACGGACACGTTCGCTCATCCCTAGTTACAATTAATTCATCTGCTTTCCCAACCTCAATAGATGTGGAGGCATCGTATTCTTCTATCCTTCACAGACATGTTTTGCAGGCAGTAGCACATTTCCTTGAGGCTCAGGGTTCCCAGTTCTGAGCCCATAGTCATTTTGTGCTAGAGTTACTAAGGTACATAGTTATAACGGTTTCCTTTTTAATAGACTCATATTCTACCACCAGCTTGGGCACGGTGATAGGGAACTCTTGTGCCCTATCATATGCTAATTTGCTCCTGGGCTGGTGGGAGGAAACAGTGGTCTTTGACTCCGCTAATGCGGGCACAGAATATATTGAACTATGGGCCAGATTTTATGACAATATCCTTATAATCTGGAATGGCAGCGAGGACACATTCTTGACGTGCACAATCACTCAATTGTAATACCATTGGTCTCAGATTTAATAGTGAGTTCAATCCAAATCGTTTGCAGTTTCTGGATGTTTACATTATGAAATCAGAAAACAGGAATTGTACACTACTATTCATTTAAAAACTACAGCAATTAATTATTTGCTTTACTGGGAAAATAACCCCCCAGCCACTCTTAAAAGGCAGGCTTTTGCTTTCGCTTCAAGGACCTGCATAGTGTTGTCCATTAGCAAGGGCTGCCTACAGGAACGCCAGTATCCAAGAACGGTCTTTGCAGTTTCACGGATAGCGTCTCTTGTGACATTCCAAGCTGCCTCTGGTTCATCTGGGAGATTGCCCAGAACGTGGAACCAGTTTTCGATTGCAATATTGTATTGACATTCAAGTGCTGGATTTGACCTCAGGGCGTCAACGTTTAATGAAGGTTGTGATCTGGTCATATGGGGCGGAGGAAGTGGAACTGCTATTTCGGCAACAAGCAAACGGTGGTCTGTGTTTGCTGGAACTGCTGCCCCACGGTATACTCGACACGATTTGACAGAATTGCGATGACGAATGAGTATATGGTCAAGTTCCTTTTTTGTACGTTCATCGTTGGATATCCTGTTAAACCTATGAATGCTATATCTCTGGAACCAGTACCCTGCCGCTGTGAGGCCCATTGAGGCACAGAATGACAGTGTCCGTATCAATGGTTCAACCTCTGCTAGTTTTAAGACCTCGTCTGGTGTTCAACAAGGTTGTGTCTTGGCTCCTGCACTCTTCTGCAGGGCCATGGACTGGATTCTTCGGCGTATTCTCCAACATAATGGGGTCACTCTTCCGGAGTACCACTTTACCGACCTGGACTACGCAGATGATGTTGCACTTTTGGATGTCACATCTAATAATCTGAGACATTCATTGGAACAGTTCGATTTTGAGGCGTCCTGTCTTGGGCTTCACATCTCCTGGCAAAAAAACCAAGCTGCAGAATATGGGCGCAATCCCTCCAGACTTAGACGTCAACGACCAGAGAGTTGACTCTGTCACTGAGTTTGTGTACCTCGGAAGCGTTCAGCACACAGATGGGAGGGCGCTTCCGGACATCCTGTGGAGAATAGCACTGGCAGCCTCAGCGATGAAGTCCCTGGATAAACTCTGGCTGAGGCAGAACATAACACTCAGGACTAAGATTCGATTCTAGCAGACCTGCATTATGCCAATATTATTGTACGGCTCAGAGACTTGGACCTTGCTGTTGCAAACCACTGAACGTCTGGAGTCCTTTCACATGCGATGCCAACGCTAGATTCTCAGTGTCCGTTGGTTTTACTTCATCAGAAGCAGCGAGATACCGGCTTGCACGGGGCTTGAGTCAATCACAAAGACAATAACAAGGAGATGACTTGCACTTTTTGGTCATGTTGCATGCTTGTCAGAAGCTGTTCGGGCCCACAGTGCTCTAACCGCAGCAATTGCTATGAAAATTGAGAGACGGCCTCCTGCCGGATGGCGGAGGCCCCCTGGTCGTCCACGGACTCGTGGGTGCAACAGATAGGCAACAGTACCTCCTCCTACATCAACACCGAATGGAACAATACTCTCGGTCGTGGTCATTCTAGATCAGCGCTACGGACCCTCGTCGTCCAAGCGAGATAACTGACACTTTTAAAAGGGGAATCCCTTAGGAGCAATATTTGAGGCTGAGAAGAGTATGTTCTGACAGCAGAGAATTCCAACACAAAGCTATAACTATACATAAGAGATTTTTGAAACATGGATATTCAGACCGTATTCTGAGACAGGCTGACCAATGAGCATTGAGAAGGGATCAACGAGGATTATTACAGTCCAGGAAACGTAATTGGGAAAGTGAAACCATTCGATTGATCGCTTTGTATGATGGGCCAAAACAGAGTGAGGGATGTTATTCAATGTTACTGGGATATCCTCAATCTGGACTCTTGACTTTTAAAAATGGTAATTGGCACTTCAGCTGTAAGTGCCTACAGAAGGAGCAGATCCCCAAGGGACAGATTAGTCCAGACTAATTTTATAAATGAAGGGGGGGTGTATGGCCTGCCTATTAAGTGAGGATGCGTGCATCTTCTCTCTTTCTACATAGGGCCTAAGAGCTAGTTCATGGGACAGAAAGGCATCCAAGGCAACAGAAACAGGAAAACTCCTTCATACCTCCTCTCTGGCCCAGCAGAGTATCCATTGCTTCCTCTGCAGCTTTCAACCGGCAGAAGCACAGCAGGCACTGGCCAACATGGTGGCTACAGCAGCATACCCACCAGAATAGAAACTCCCAACATGGGCTTCCAAAGCTTTCCCCGACCAGGCGCCATTGGGGATCGCGGGTCCGCCATTGCAGACAGAGAGGAGAGTCTATTTCCAGTTGCTACAGCTACAGACATTGTAGTCAGCAGTGGCTGAGGAGATCGGAAGTGAGACACCTATGGCTACATGTGGCACAGCAACGTGGGAATGGCGGAATGCATATGGGTACATAATCACCCTGTCATCTCCTGGACAATGACACTGAATTAAAGGTGCATAGCTTCTCTTCCTCCCCCTCAGCTCATAATACAATTCCTGGGCACGTCTCCCTTATCTCTTCTCACAAACAGAGATCGTCTATCTCATATGATACATACCGAGCTTCCTCGAAAATAAGACCTACCCCCTACCTGGAGGGTGTGTATGTGGTTGAAAGATAAGCCCTACCCCCAAAATAAGCCCTAGGTACACTACATGAAAAAAAGCAATACTTACCTTGCAAGCGCCGTCCGGGTCCCCCACCTGTTCTCCACAGTTTCGGCAGGCTTCCTTGCAGTTCTCGGCACCGACAGGACATTGCTGGCTGGTAACGGGGTTTGAAAACCCCGCCTCCAGCAAGCAATTGCTCTGATTGGTTCATCGAGCGCTGCAGTGATTGGCTGAGCCTACCAAATGCAGTTTTTGGTGGACTCTCTCTTGATGATGTGGAAAACGGGGAGAGGAGAAACAATATACGGATACTTGGTATACCCAAAGAGGTGGAACAACAAACTTGGAGGAAACTCTCTCTTAGTTTTAACTCCATTTTAGGAGTCCCACAGGACTCCTCGGTTAAACTTGACAACACTCATCCTCCCCTTGGCCCTAGGGCTGTTGATCCAGATCATCCCCAAGATATGATCTGCAGGATCCACCATTATCAAATAAAGGAGATATAAAGAAAAAAGCATGGGAATGCCAGCCAATATACCACAAGGGCAAACGTATACAGTTGCTCCCTGACATATCTCGCTTCACTCTACTAAGAAGAAAGTACCTTTGACCCCTCTTGAACTCTCTACGCAACACAATTATTCCTATATCTAGGGTTTCCCTTTTCCCCTACAAGTCCACCATGAATGTTGCTTATTCGTTTTTAGGAATCCTAGAGACCTCTAGTCTTTCATCTCATGTCTAGGCCTTCCTACAATGATACAAGACTGGCCTCTCCCCACAGTCCCACTGGAGGAGGTACCCCAAAGCGCCAGAGAATAGATGATAATCTTTCTGCCCATTTGTACTTCAGCATTATCTTGTTAAAACATATTGCCTTGCAATATGTAGCAATACCTTATTACTAGCATCCTGAAGTAGAGGGAGAATTCTTCATTTGAAAGGCTGTTACACATAAAGGATTTTGCGTCCTTTGTTTTTGGACGCACATTTAACGTTTTAGTTCCCGACTCTTCTTCTCTATCTGCCCTTCTTCATTTTGTATTTTCTAATTTTTGATTGCTAGGTGATTCTCACCCCTTACTGCAGCTGCAGTAACTCCTTCCATTTTCTTCACTTTCTATATATTTGTTTTTTTGCTTTGTTTATCCTCCTCTCCCTTTTTCCTACCCCCCACCGTGCTTGTATGGCATCCCTCAAACTCAGTTTAGTTAACATACACAGTCTTAATATGCCCCAGAAATCTTGTATCATTTGCATAAATGGAGCATTTGGGTGCTCCTGTTTCAGGAGACACATTTTAAAATGTGTTCCAAATATACCTGATCGCTATTTTACACATTGGTTCCACAGCAACAACCCCGACTCCCATTCCGGTGGGGCATCTATTGCTATACATAAATCCCTAGTCCATTACCTAATTGAGGAATGCTGGGATCTCCAGGGCTGTTACTGCCCTAGTTAAACTATCCATTGGATTAATCAAGCTTACTATTGCTAATTGGTATGCCCCAAATCAACATCAGGTTGCAGCCTGCCACTCTTTCCCTGATATGTTGACTGAGTTCGCCGAAGGGACACTGTTTGTCAGAGGGGACTTTAACCCCACCCTAAACCCCAGTGTTGACTCCTCCACAGGCCAAAGCAATGTTCCAAGTAAACAATTACGATCAGTTAAATGCAAGTTGCACACTCTCCAATTAGTGGATATATGGCATGTTCTGAACCCACAAGATAAAGACTTTACTTTCTATTCACACCAGCATAATTCATATAGCCACATAACTACTTTCTGCTAGGCCTCCACTCATTTTCTTGGCACTCCCTCTGCCTCTATTGGAGATATAGTGTGGTCAGACCACACCCCGGTATTCTTGAACCTCTCCCTGTCAGACCACATAGACAGTGGACATGGCGGTTGAATAACAATCTCCTAAGAGACCCCGTTTGTGTAGCCGAAATAAAGAAACATATTGACCTTTTTGTGATAACTCATGTATTCAATAGCACGTCTGTACCCAATCAGTCGGAGGTGCTGAATTGTCCTCAGGCATTCTAATTAAACATGGCAGGCAACCTAAGAAGGGAGGAGCTCTTCAAATATGTAATCTTCTCAAGAAAAATCCATCTACTAGAAACTTCACATAAGCAGACCCTTTCTCCATCCACATTAGTGAATTTAGTCAGAGGCAGGAAAGATCTTAAAACGAAGCTAGATCTTTGGGGCCAGTTTGCAGAGATGAGTCCACCTGCCCTTTTGGAACGCATATTCGAGTACATTGCTAAAACGGCCCTACCGACACTAGACAATGATTCTAGGGAGATTTTGGAGATGGATATCATGAAGGGGGAGATAGAGGAGACAATTAGATCATTCCATCAAGAGAAAGTCCAGATAGCTTTACACCTACTTTCTATAAATTATTTAGGGAGCAACTAGCCCCTTTTTTAGCTAAGGTCTTTTCTGTAGTCTCTCCAGAGTCCCCCTTTATGCAACAACCATTAGAGGCGCTCATCAGTGTCCTGCCTACTACAGACAACAGTCTATACCAATTACAAACCCATATCACTTTGATAAATGTAGACATATAGCTTTTTTCTAACACTGGCTAACAGATTCCCCCACCTCCCCTCCATTATACACTTGGCTCAAGTAGGCTTTATTTAAGGAGGCCAGAGTCAACATTTTTAAAACTCTGTTAATAACATCTAGGGCACTGAATGAGTCTACACCACTGTGTTTTCTATACATGGACATAGAAAAATCCTTTGACAGGGTCCACTGGGTTTCCTAGCTGAAACTCTCAAACAAGATGGCCTAGGCCGAATGTTTCTGGCCAGGGTCCTTGCCCTTTACTGATGTTTAATAGTTCGAATTGGGGTGAATGAAATGCTGTCCTCCCCCACATCCATTCGCAATGGCATTAGACAGACTTGTCCCCTCTCGCCTCTATGTATTGGTGATGGAACACCTTGCAGTGGCAATTGGGAGCAATTCCATTATACAAGGCCTACAAATAAGGTAAAATCACTATATGACAGCCCTGTGCATGACGATCTTCTACTTTACATTTCTCAGCCCCTTTCATCACTTCCGTCTCTGATACAGGAGTTTGAGAAATATGGACACTTATCTAATTTTGAATCCTCTCGAGTTCTGAATTCTATTTTAATAGTTATTCCCCCATGGACACAAATAAGTGATCCTTATATTCCATCTGAATAAGTTTATTGAAAATCCATTGTCCCTATTTGAAGGAGGACTAGTAAACGGGTGAGCTACCACTGTAATGGACCTATGTTTGGTGAGCAGGGGCACTCTGGTTCAAAGGCAGCATAGGCACTCTGGCTGTATATATCATTGCAAGTATTTTATACGCCATTTTACAGCATTGACAGTTTGGTTGTACATTTTCTGCAAGATCTCTGGATACTATCTTCTTTACATAGTCCCCTGAGGAGCCTCCTTACCAGGGCGAAACGCGGTGGATACGGAGGGACCTACCCGTGCTATATGGGACTAAGAGATCTAGCAACAGGGTCTCTATAGTAGGGTGATTGCGGGGCCGCTCTTCTAGGGGAGATTACCCTGTCTTATAAATTTTTATAGGGCATAAAAGCTAATAGGGTCAAGCAAGGATAGATATTCGTAGTCCCAATTGTCCGTTACAGATACTGGAAATCCCTTTGTTCATGGATCTTTTAGTAGCATGAAGATTCATGGGATCATCAGACCGCCCATGAGAACAACATTGCTAAGATGTTCCATGCTGGTATATGAGTTTTGATGTGCAATACTGAGATACAATTGTATTTTGTTTGGTACTGGAATAATGCTTTGATATGTTTGCACTAACAGGTATATCACCTGTGTCTAGGGTTATGAGATGATAAATTCCACCTATTATTTTAATTGTAGAAAAAAAAAACTTGACATTACCTATTCCTGTCAGTTGTTCATGCTTGGTGGTTTGGGATTGCAGAGAAAACCATTGTCTGAGCTCCCTTACGCTAATTTGTGGCTTTGCACAGGCCAACTATTGGCTGAAGACCAGCTCAAACAAGTGACTTTGACCGGTGGTTGTCCCTTGTAAACTTGGGCCTCGACGGGGTTCTGCACAAGAAATCGCTCAGCAGTGATTTCGTTTCAGCTGACTGATATGAAGCAACTAATGAGCAGCTTCTTGTTCAGTGTGAACAGGCAGTCAATCGCTCATTGTTGATCGACTGCCTCTTCACAGTGAATGGAGGCGGCTGAAAGACATCTCCGCACGCTTTGCCTCCATTCACTGAATGACTATCACTGTTGTGTGAAAGCACAGGAGGAACAGTCATCTCATGTAAAGCTACCCTTAGGTCTCGTTCACACAGGCGTATGCAGATTTCGGTTACGTAACTATGCTGCATATTTACACTACTGAAGATTGTAATCGCCTGCGTATTTCAGCCGTTCCTGTTGGGTTTTTATGCGCACAAATATCTTGAGTATTTACGCACTCAAAAAAATATACAGCAGGGCCCATTGATTTGTTGTGCAAATACGGAGTTAATTAGCAGGTTTTCTGCATATTTGCACTGGCGCATTCACCTTAATGACCTATTGAAATGCGTAATAGGGCATTTCACACAACCATAAAAATTCACACGTGTGAACAAACCAATTGAAATTAATGGGTTCTATTCACTGCGCATCACGCTCATAACATGCTGTGCAAATATGCTTGTGAACAAGCCCTTACGACCCGTTTACACCAAATGATTTGTCGTTTGAACGAGCGAATGATGTCGGAGTTTGATTATTGGCTCGGGCAACCTGTTTACACAAGCAGATACATTGTTGGCTCGTTCAAATGAGAAATCATTCCATTATTCACATTCGCTGTAGAAGTGACTGAGACTGAGCGATCCTTATTTAAACCAAACGATTAGTGAACGAGCCAACGATGATTTTTATGCCTGCGGAAAATGAACGACAAACGAAAAGAGAACGATTTATTGTTTGTCCTTCGATCCTTGGCTGCATTTACACTGATTGTTCATTTTTACTCGTTAGTATAAATTTTTGAATGATAATCGTCCTGTATAAAATTTAGTTTCAATAGGAAATCCATCAGCGATGTCGAACTGACTTTGTTTGGAGACATTCACTGAAAAAGCCAAAAAATGCAATACCTGAAAGGCCGCAGAGCTGGCACATTCGCTACATGCGCAATCGCCGTATACCCCAAAAGAATGCAGTCAGCCAGACTATGATGCAGAGGAGCAAATTGTTCAATGCAGACTTAGGCTGTATTCAGACGAACATATATCGGCTCGGTTTTCACGCCGAGCCAATATACGTTGTCCTCGTGTGCAGGGGGGGAGGGGGATGGAAGAGCCAGGAGCAGGAACTGAGCTCCCGCCCCCTCTCTGCCTCCTCTCCGCCCCTCTGCACTATTTGCAATGGGAAGAGGCGAGATGGGGCAGGGCTAATTCTAGGAACTTAGCCCCTCCTGTGCCCCGCCTCCTTTTATTGCAAACAGTGCAGAGGGGTGGAGAGGAGGCAGAGAGGGGGCGGGAGCTCAGTTCCTGCTTCTGGTTCTTCCATCCTCCTCCCCCCCCCCCCCTGCAGATGAGGACGACGTATATCGGCTCGGCGTGAAATCCAAGCCGATATACGTTCGTGTGAATGCAGCCTTATGTGCAGTCACCCACTCAACCCAGTCCAGATTGGGGAGGAGCGACTGCAAATGTCCATAGTCTGCACATGTAAATGATACCAAAGTAGCCAGCCAAAGATGGGTGTGCCCCACCCTACAGGATAGCAACTCTCACTGATATAGTAGTGGGTCGCCCTGTATCTCCAAAGTGGGCCACACTGGCTGAAAAATGTGCATATGCCCTTAACTTCTCTCCTGCATGTTCTTACCAGCTAATTTTATAACTGCAACAGTGTTTTTGTTGTGGTCGTAAATTAGCAGATAAGTAGGTGCAGGGAAGGAGATGAGGGCTGAAAACAAAATAACCCCAGCTTCATTGACGGATCACCTATTGAGACCAAATATTTTGCAAGAATCTTTGGAATATTTCGTCATGCAGAAGAATTAGCATGTCTAACAGATTTTAAATGGTTGTTAATTTTACCAGCAGTTACACTTCAAAATTCACCTCTGAATATTTTGGTACATGTCAAGGCATCCAAAGGCCCTTTTTCACACAAGCATCATTTCTCGGCAAAGTTAGCTGCGCAAAAAATTGCAAGTATCTCAGCCAAAAATCTGATGGACAAAGAATAGCCATGACCGAGTCGCGGCTGCTATTCACATGGCTGCCTGCAGGGAAAACCTGCTGCAGCCCCGAAATCCCTCGGTCGGCAGAACTACTTTAATGACTTTTAAATGCCTCAACTAGAGGTACCTGTCAGTGTTTTTTTTTTTTTTTTTGCAGGGCTAACTTTGCCGCGAAATGACGCTTGTGTAAAAGAGGCCTTAGGCTGCACTTTTTATGTACAGTGATATGTAGATGCTGCAGAAAAACGTGCAAAATGTTTAATTAAATCTTACTGCAAAAATGATGCAACTGAAAAAGAAATATGTGACCCCTTCCCCCCCCCCCCCCCCCCCCAAATTAATTAAATGGAACGACTAGGGTCATGCAACATCCCAGAGTAAATGTTTCCCTCTGTTCTCTGAATGCAAGTTTCCAAGCTGTTCTGTACACTTTAGATCTTTAAAGGGAACCTGTCACCAGGTGAGCCTGGACAGGTATGTACGCTGTGCCCGTGTATATTTTATTCTTATTGCAGTGTTTCAGAACAAACATACTTTGAAATTTGATTCCAAGCGGCACTCCGAGTCACGGGGACAGGACTGCGTCGGTCTCTCCCCACCCGCATCATCTAGAAAGGCAGCTCTCTCTGAATACACAAGCAGACTTGGAGCAGAGCCCATGGCTCAGAGGGCCGTTTGCAGTCGAACCTCAAAGTACATTTATTCGTCATGTGACGCTGTTGGCATGTCATATGATGCTGCCGGTGCATCATGAGCTGTACTGCGAATGCGCGCCAACATGGGATGCGGGACATCAGGCAGCGGATCCAGAGGTGAGTATGGGGTCTCTGGGGGGCACCGTGATTGACTCTGCTGCGAAATTCCACTTGCCGAGCCCATCACGGCGGTGGGCACTAGGCCTTAGGGGCATTACTGACATTTTTAGCATTCTAAATAAGACTGTATATAAGGTTCAAGCGAATGAACGTATGTACAGTAAGCGGATAGATGCAAGGAGCTGTTGCGGGGAATGTTACCAGGCTTACGCTGCCATTTCTCGGGATGAGTAGTGACAGACTGATAGCAGCAGTATCTGTTCATGAATATGCAGTAGTTTGTTAGACTCTGTTTATTCACTGCAGTGCAAAGCCAGCGCTGTGAGGCTTACGTCCATAGTGTTTATGAGCTGCAGGCTCCCGAATCCTCTAGCTGCTGATTGACTTCTTTCTCCCTATACACATTGTCAGGGCAAGGTGCAGACATTGTTGTCAGAAACCAGAAACACATTATTGTGCTGCAGATAAGTCCGACCGCTGCTTCATGCTGTTTGCACAAGATGAGGACTCAACCAGCCATGTAATTCAGCCGGAAATGGGACTCGTCACTCTAGACGACCTTCTGCCATGTGTCCAAGGTCAACTGATGTCCTTTCTGGACCCATGCGAGGTGTTGTTGGCGATGACAAGGAGTCAGGCGCACCCTTGTTAGTTGACGGTCATTGAACCCCAGTTGATGCAAGGTACACTGCTGGGTCAGTTTGTCCACTATAGTATGACAGACATGCCACCCGACGCTGGCCTTTGGGATTGCCTGCACATTGCCTGCACAGGGCCACGATATCAAGAGTATACCACTCTTAGTACACTCTTGATATCGTGGTTCGGTAACAGCTAACAAATGCAACTATTTCAAAAATATTGGCACCACACCTTCGGGCACCAACAATCTGCCAGAGGTCAGTCACGCAATCTTTACCTATGACTGCCAAATGTTGCCTTCGGCTGCACAAAGCAGAGATCAGCATCATCTGAGATCAGATTGTGACGCGGCCATCATATGGTACCGTGATACTGATCACAAGATGTCACATGACAGCTGTTCCTAATTCAATGGTGGTACAGTGTATATTGCATCATCATGGACATGACCCTAAAATGTGATCCAGAGCAAGATCCTCTTTCTAGTGTCTCTGCACTGCAGCGCTTAGATTGTGCCTATGCCTTTAATAAGCATAATAAAAAGGGTTGTCCTGATGCAGCAGCCCTTTTATTTATTGCTTCTACTTCTCCTATCTCCCTATGCATCCTCCTGTGACAACTACTACTTCCATTAACCACTGTCACAGCCCTATCTCAAAATGTGATTGTTCCCAGCAAGAGAAACCACGTAATCTTGTAGATATGATACCTTTTAAAGCCTAACAAAAATACATGATGTTATAGCGAGCTTGTGAACCTCCCAGAGTTCTTCTTCAGGCTTAAATGGAATAGATCCAAAGAGGCGTGCATATTTATACACACTTATGACAAGGGACAGACATGGATGTGATTGGTTTGCACTTAAAAGGAATACTGCAACAGAAACAGAGACCTCTTTAACTAGACACTGATAAGGGAGTGAGAGTTTTATGGTCCCTGAATTACTGTTGGGGGGATCACCAGGCCAGCAGTCTTATCTGTGCTATAGATGTCTCATACTTCCCGCTCACGCATAAATCCTCGTGAATAATTTAGCCCCCTATTGAACCTGGCAAAAGTTGTTATAAATTTATATTCCTCAATTCTTCTAGGGCTTTGTGACTTGAAACCACCCTTAAATATCATAACTCTCATACCTCCTATGTCATGTCCATGACTAGAAAAATGCTCGGCCACAGGTAATTCTGTCTTCGGTTTAATCGGGTGGCGATGAGATCTCATGCTGGCTCTCAGTTTTTGTCTTGTTTCCCCCGATATAAAGCCCCCCAACAGGACATTTACTGCACAGGATCAGATACACAACATGAGACGTGAAACATGTGAATGTCCCTGGGATCTTATAGTCCTGCTGTGTTTTGGGGATTTGTATCCTGTCCGCAGTTAGTATATGTGAGCAGGTCTTGCAGCTCCTTACATTAGAGATGCGTTCCTTTTTATGTGTCAGAGGGCAATGCTGATTATAAGGTTCTTCAAATTTGGAGGTTGCCTGTAACACAGAAGCGGAGGGTCTGGGAATATGGTTTTCAGATGGTCATCCTTGTGTAGGGTATGGGGGAGTTTCTTTGCAGTTTTCATTAGTATCTCTAGTTGTGGATTGTAGGTCACTACTAGAGGCACACGATTGATTGTTTCTAGAGATGATCGAGCATTGTCCTTAGCGAGTATCTGCCCGCTTGGAAGAAAAGGTTCGGCTGCCGGCGCAGGTGAGAGGTGAGTTGCGGCAGCCGAACTTTTTCTTCCGAGCAGGCAGGTACTTGCTAAAGAGTAATTGCCCTTAGCGAGTATGCTCGCTCATCTTTAATTGTTTCTCTTCTTCTCTGTGTATCAGAGTAGTTAAAGGGGTTGTCCCGCGCCGAAACGGGTTTTTTTTTTTTTTAAACCCCCCCCCCGTTCGGCGCGAGACAACCCCGATGCAGGGGTTAAAAAAACCACCCGCACAGCGCTTACCTGAATCCCGGCGGTCCGGCGTCTTCATACTCACCTGCTGAAGATGGCCGCCGGGATCCTCTGTCTTCATGGACCGCAGGGCTTCTGTGCGGTCCATTGCCGATTCCAGCCTCCTGATTGGCTGGAATCGGCACGTGACGGGGCGGAGCTACACGGAGCTACACGGAGCCCCATTCAGAAAAGAAGAAGACCCGGACTGCGCAAGCGCGGCTAATTTGGCCATCGGAGGGCGAAAATTAGTCGGCACCATGGAGACGAGGACGCCAGCAACGGAGCAGGTAAGTATAAAACTTTTTATAACTTCTGTATGGCTCATAATTAATGCACAATGTACATTACAAAGTGCATTAATATGGCCATACAGAAGTGTATAGACCCACTTGCTGCCTCGGGACAACCCCTTTAATTCCTGGGTAACATCTCACAACTGATGGTACTACTACCATGTCACTAATACTATAAGTACTCATGTGGTGCTGTACCTTTTTTTTTCTTTTTTTTTTAGTCTTGCTGACATCTAGTGGCCATTATAAAAACTACAATAGTTTGTTTATATTTTTGAGTTATTTCTAAATGGGTGTTCACGCAAAGGAGTGCTTTAGGCATGTTCTTGCTTTCCGAATTCAAAAAGGATTGAGTTATGAGCTGCTCACAAAATTGACTGTCCACACAGAACTTGTGTAATCAAGACAATTCCTACTTGATTTTGAGAACAGCCAGTAATCTAATAGGTTTTTAGACAAGGACATTGCTAAGATGCACCTTGTTTATAAATATGTGTAGATTATTACAATTCATTTGTTATCATTGGTCCTTAAAACTCAGTATGTGCAGTGACGTTGGACTGAAGACAGAACTTTCCTTCAGGTCATTGTTTGGTTGATCTATAAGCTCTCCAGAGTTAACTCTTCTCTGGCCATATTTGTATGTTAGCTATTTCTAGGATCATTAGTCAGTACAAATACATTTCTAAGTTTATACACTGGAAGTGTTTAGTAATAATTAATCAGTTAAGCCTACAGGTGGATACCGACGATCTCGTGACTGTGGAGGCTTGCCGCGGCCCCCCATGACAGCTCCAGGTTGTTAGCTACCTCCAGTAGCCAACAGCATGCAGCTGTCCCATCCACTGCCCATGTGGCTTTAATCCCCAGAGAGCGAGCATGTTTTTATGGCCCTGGGGATTAAAGCCCACTAAAACAGGATGTAAATAATTTATGGGGTGGTCACAAAGGGGTTAAAAAATTTGTAGGAATGCCAAATCAGCAGCAAAAAGTGTCAGGCAACACTTTAGAAGTCCCTTTAGAGGAATTCAGGTTAATTATCTGCAACAACCAAGAGGCATCTCTAGAGCCCACAAATCTTTACAAATCTGCAGTTTGTAATACCTTATAATAGTCTGGAATTTTTATCCACCGCTTATCCAGCTCTAAGTGTACCGGAGTATTGGAAGTTTACGGTATAATGGTTTTCCAGTTGTTTGCCCTACAATAACATCTGTAATATAATTTTCCAGCTCTTATCTGTTCAGATTTTGTGCTGGGTGGCTTAAAGGGGTATTCCAGGACTTTGTTACCTTTCTCTATTGATGACTGACAGGTCAATAATACATGATCGGTGGGGACCCGCCGATTAGCTAATTCGCAGTGTCGCTATCACTACTGTCAGTGCAGGAAATACAAAGCATTGACTATAGTGCAGCGGCCCGGGTTGGCATTGCAGGTGCAACTATCATTTAATTCAACGAGAGCTGTGCTGCAATATCAACCTGGACTACTGCGCTATGGTCAGTGCTTTTTGCTTCCTCCTCTGACCATAGTTACAGCGGCACTGGGAATCAGCTGATCATGGGGAGCTGCGGGTCTCCCCCAGTCATATGTTCATGACCTGTCACTCATCAATAGAGAATGTTAGCAAAGTCCAAAAATACCCCTTTAATAAGTCCCAGTATTTAATGTTGCAGTCTGTCTTTTTATTCACATCGCTACTTTAGAAACAAGAGGGGCAATAACAAGTGACTCAATAATGACTTCTCGACTCTCTGCCCAGCTCTCTATATGTGTGTGGGCAGCTATATGCACCCAGACTCGGGATATCCATAGTCTGTACATTTGATTTAAACAATGGCTTCTTCTCTGTTCGCATCCAAAGCTGAACTGCGCTGGATTTCTGTTACCAGTTAGCAGTATAGTACTGTGCAAAAAGTGCTGCAAAGAAGGAATGCTTGCAAAACTAGAAGTGTTAATAGTTTTTTTTTTTATCAATTAACAAAATGCAAAGTCAATGAACACACCAAATATTGATTTAATTTATCTTTTGATCTCCCTTTTGCCTTCAAATTAATTCTTCTAGGTACACTTGCACACAGTTTTTGATTACAAAGGCTTTATTGAGTTTTTAGTATAACCAAACGGACCATATATGTCAAATATATAAAAAATACAACTCCTTAAACAATAAGGGACCATTACTGACATAACTGGAATCTTAATCAAATCCCTATTTGGTGTGACCACCCTTTGTCTTCACCACAGCATCAATTCTTCTAGGCACACTTATTTTGTAGGATTGTCAGGTGGTATATAATTAACCAATTATACCAAGCAAGTAATACTGATTATCATTTTATATGTAGGTTGAAATACAGTCATTAACTGAAACAGCTGTTTAGGAGGCCTAAAACTGGGTGAGGAACAACAAAAGTCTACTACAAAGGTGAGGTTATGGAAGACAGTCTCATGTCACAGGTCATACATCATAGCAAGATCGAGCACAGCAACAAGACAAAAGTAGTTGTACTGAATCAGTGTGATTATACTAAAAATTCATTAAAGCCTCTGTAATCAAAAACTGTGTGCAAGTGTACCTAGAAGAATTAATTTGAAGGCTAAAGGGTGATCAAACCAAATATTGATTTGGTTTCTCTTTTGTTCATTCACTTTGCATTTTGTTAATTGACAAACTATTAACACTTCTGTTTTTTAAAAACATTTCTACTTTGCACAATACTGTAGGTTTGTGGGAAGTCAAGCGCTGCGGAATAAGTTGGCGCTATACAAATAAAGATTATTATTATTATTATTAAAATACAATAAAAATCGACTGTTATCATCCTTTAACCCTTTGAGGACGTAGTTATTTTTCATTTTCCCCAGCTTTCAAAAAATCGTAACATATTTTTCCTTCAACACAGCCATATGACGACTTGTTCTTTTTTTTTGCGAGACGAGTTGCATTGTTTAATGGTGACACTCAGTGTACCATATAATGTACTGAAAAACTTAAAAATTTCTAAGTAGAGTTAAATGGGAAAAAAGTGTAGTTTCAGCATTATTGGAGAAGTCTTGTTTTTATGGCGTACATGGTGCAGCAAAAATTACATATTAGCTTTATTCTATGGGTCAGTATGATTATAGTCAAGCAGATTTTATATAGGTTTTTTTTGGACTACTTAAAAAAAAATTTTTTTAAGCCTTTAAAATACAAGAACTTTAGCCAGCGTTCTTTAGCCATCTTCTGACACCCCAAACCTTTCTTAATTTCCCTGTCGATGGGGCAGCATGTGACTGCTTGTTTTTTTGCAGAACAACCTGTAGTTTCTATTGCTACTTTTTGGAGTACCTATGACTTTATGATCACTTTCTATTGCATTTTTCCTTAGAGACAGAGTGACCAATAAAGCACAATTCTGGAATTCTGTTTTATTAGTTTTTTCTGGTGGTGTTCACCATTCATGATAAATAATGCACTACTTTAATCTGACTTTTTTTTTTAAAATAAATTCTTTATTTGTATTTTCATTTAACAGAAATATTTGCAGTTCGGTATCGGTGGTGGCACGCATGTCTAGACAATTAGCACTATGAAATTCAAACTAATCATGTCATGGCATTCGAGTAAAATATGCAGCATATCCATGAATCAATATGAAAACATTATTTTCAGGCGTGCCAATGCTTTCTTCTTTATAGATATTGTTTTAATAGTAACTAGAGATGAGCGAGCATACTCATCCAAGCTTGATGCTCGTTCGATTATTAGGGTGCTCGAGACGCTCGTTACTCGAGATGAGCACCACGCGGTACTCGTCTCAATTAAACGAGCACTGACCATTGAATTCAATGGAGCCGGCAATACAGCCGGCTCCATTGAAAGCAATGGGCTGCCGGCGATCGCTGGATGAATTGTCAGGAAGGGCTTAAATATATAAGCCCTTCCCTGCAATTCATCCAGAAATGTGTAAAAATAAAAAAAATATATATACTCACCTGGTCCCGGCAGACGGAGTTCAGCGCGGCCAGCTGCAGTCCTCCTGAACTGCTCTGAACAGCTTTGAGTAGTATTCAGCAGCCGGGGATTTAAAATCCCCGCCTGCTGAATGAGCTGCCTCTGATTGGTCACAGCCTGACCAATCAGAGGCAGATCTCACTCACACCCATTCATGAATTCATGAATCTGCCAATCAGAGGCAGATCTCACTCACACCCATTCATGAATTCATGAATGGGTGTGAGTGAGATCTGCCTCTGATTGGTCAGGCTGTGACCAATCAGAGGCAGCTCATTCAGCAGGTGGGGATTTTAAATCCCCGGCTGCTGAATACTACTCACAGCTGTTCAGAGCAGTTCAGGAGGACTGCAGCCGGCCGCGCTGAACTCCGTCTGCCGGGACCACGTGAGTATATATATTTTTTTATTTTTACACATTTCTGGATGAATTGCAGGGAAGGGCTTATATATTTAAGCCCTTCCCGACAATTCATCCAGCGATCGCCGGCAGCCCATTGCTTTCAATGGAGCCGGCTGTATTGCCGGCTCCATTGAATTCAATGGGCTAACATCGTTCTGCCGGGACAAGGTGAGTATATTTTTTTAAATTTTTACACATTTCTGGATGAATTGCAGGGAAGGGCTTATATATTTAAGCCCTTCCCGACAATTCATCCCGCGATCGCCGGCAGCCCATTGCTTTCTATGGAGCCGGCTGTATTGCCGGCTCCATTGAATTCAATGGGCTAACATCGTTCTTCTCTGCCACAGCTGTTACAGCTGTGGCAGAGGAGAACGATCTTTACGCTGACAGTGCGGGGGGGGGGGGGTCTCACTCTTGCCACTATTGTGGCTTAATACTGGGACCTGGGAACTTGAGATGCAGCCCAACATGTAGCCCCTCGCCTGCCCTATCCGTTTCTGTGTCGTTTCCATTACTTTCTTGGGTTTTCTAGATTTTCACAAATTAAAACCTTAGTGAGCATCGGCGATATACAAAAATGCTCGAGTCGCCCATTGACTTCAATGGGGTTCGTTACTCGAAACGAATTCTCGAGCATCACTGAAAGTTCGACTCGAGTAACGAGCACTCGAGCATTTTGGTGCTCGCTCATCTCTAATAGTAACCTAAGTTAGGAACCGTGAGGGGGGAGGGGGGGGAATGGGGGAGGAGAAAAGGAGAATTAAGGTAAAGTGGGTAAGGAAAGGTAAAAGTTTAGGGGTGTACAGGGACAGAGAAATAAAGAAGGCAGCCAAGAGGGCCAGCAGTTATATATGTGTATTAGGCACAATGTCAAGATCTATATTCGGGGGAGTTTGGGAATTTGTTCCAATAAAACAATGTTTTCAGAAATTTGTCTTCTGTTCCTGTAAGAGACGCCATAATGCGTAAAGAGAGCCAAGGTGGCCCCGACTCACACCAAAGCTTCGGGATACATGCCCGAGCCGCATTCACCAATGACGTACCACAGAGCACTTATAGGTGGATATTGGAATGTCACTTAAGTGCTGCAAAAACTACGATGGAGATTTAGGCAATACAGAACACTCCCCAAAGATATGCATCAGAACACCTCGTTCTCTCCGGCATCTCCAGCAAAGTGGAGACACAGAAGGCATCATGGTGTGAAGGTGGGAGGGCACCCTGTACCTACGAGAGAGAATCTTGAACCCTGACTCTTAAAATCTACTGGATATAGAAGATTTATGCATGAAGGTGTAAAGTTTTTGGTTTTGTTCCTCCATAAACGACATTGAGAGATCTCTCTGCCATTTTTTAATGTAGATGGGATCTGGTGATTCAGACTGTGAATTTAGTAGAATGTAAGTACATGACAGTGTGTTCCTAACCGGGCCTTGTGCGTTGCACAGTTGTTCAAAGGGCGTCTTAATACGAGAAAAAAGTCAAGGGGAGGGTAGTGAAATGAGAAAGTGACGGAGTTGAATGGTCTGCCATGGAGACAGCGGTACTGAGTCGGAGATATTTGATAACATTTCCATGGACATCCATGATCCATTTAGGAGGAAATGGTGTGCTTTGTCTTTGTGGTCATCTTGCCAATGTTGAAATATCCCATTCTCCATACCCGGGGAAAGCCCAGATTACAACTCATGCAGTTGACTTTTTTTTCATAAATTAAAGTACAAGAAATACTTCCTGTGAATCCATTTACTGCTGCAGACAGTCATTATAATAGGGCCAGTAGAAGGTGCGGTTTTGTTTCCCCTGGAAGTTGTTGTTCTGTATTTTTCGTCATGGCCAACAAGGAGCAGTATGTATCTATAGTATTTTTTAAGGCTTTATTTCTGAATTTTTGGAAACATTACAAACTGTTGATTGACAGACAAAGGAACACGAAAAATATTCAGCAATGGACCATCAGGACGGAATGGAAATCACAGAATGTGACACGTTGGATATATAAATACATTGTAATGCAGCATTCAAATAGAGGAAACTTTAAGTAGTATTCCTATCTTTCATAGCCAAGATGGGAAACTGCTGCCATAGCTACCGGCCATCCGGCTGAGCCTACAAAAAAAGAGCTGAGTGCTTAGCTCAGTGCTGTTTCCATAGCTCTCGTTGAAGTGAGTGGGTGCTATGGAAGCAGCATAGCTCCCATTCACTGCAACGAGAGCTACAGAAACAGTGCTGCACTAAGTGCTCGTCCCTTTCTGACAAGTGATCGGAACGGGCTTTTGTTTTTTTTATCTTGGGCATGAAAAGTTATGATGGGAATACCTCTTTAAGATAAACATGCACGGTGTGGTATGTAGCTCTAGTATTTAATGCCTCAGTGTATCAAGAGCATGTGTCACATATTGTTAAAATAAAATTGCTAGTGAAAGCGCAAATTAATTTGCTGTGAAAGCGTCTTTACTAGAGATGAGCGAACACGTTCGGCCCGCCCCTTTTTCGCCCGAACACCGAACTTTGCGAACACTTCAGTGTTCGGGCGAAAAAGTTCGGGTGCCGCCGGGGGGCGGGGAGATGCGCGGCGGCGCGGGCGGCAGTAGCGGGGAACAGGGGGGAGCCCTCTCTCTCTCCCTCTCCCCCCCACTCCCCGCCGCACCCCCCCGCGCTGCCACGGCGGCCCCCGAACTTTTTCGCCCGAACACTGAAGTGTTCGCAAAGTTCGGTGTTCGGGCGAAAAAGGGGCGTGGCCGAACGTGTTCGCTCATCTCTAGTCTTTACTCCAGGATCTCTACACTGAAGCAGCAGACATCTGTAATGTGTGGGATCTAAATTAATAAAACAATTATGAGGTTTTCATAAGACGAGTCTTGTGGTGATAAGTGAATACGGCTCATACTGGTGGAGCCTTAACCCTTTGCAATCCAATTTTGGATTCAGGGTTTCCTAGGGAGTTTTCTCTTTCTGCCATTATACAATTGCGCCACCTGCTGGCTGGAGCCAGTACTGCGGTATGTGACATGCTGGAGAAGCCCCTGACAACAGAGCGGCCAGTAATATACAGTAAGAATACCCAGCTGGATGTCTTCCGACATCGGAAGCTGTACAGCCTTCAATCAGAATGTCTTGAGACGTCAGACAGTAGATTGGAAAGGGTTAAAAGAGGTTGTCTTCTTACCGGACAACATCCCTTCAATAGCATTCGCTGTAGTAAAAGAACAAAATAATGAGCATTAATCCCTCCACCACTGCCAGGATCGAACGCTGTAGCACCATTGATGTCCCAGGTTTTTTGTGACAGTTGACGTCACCGGAAGTCAGATGACCACTGCAGCCAATCCGAAGCTCCGGGGCCACGTTATCCGAACTCCTGGCAATATGGTGCTCGGAATGTGAGCGTTGATGCCAGGAGAACGAGCAGTGACACTGCAGCCTCTGCTTGGATGCAGCGGTCACCTGACTTCTAGTGATGTCAGCTGTCACAACAAGCGCCAGAACCACAGCGGGACTGCAGCGTTTCATTCTGGCGGAGGAGTAAGTACTGTTCAGTTTATTTTACTACAGGGGGCACTATTATAGAGATGCTGTCCGGTAACTGGACAACCCCTTTAACCCTTTCCAATCCACTGTCTGACATCTGAAGACATTATGATTTAAGGCTGTACAGCTCTGATATTGGAAGACGTCTGTCGGGGTTCTCTTACTGTATATTGCCAGCCTCTCTGCTGTCGGAGCCTATCCAACGTGTCACCTCATGCAGTACTGGCTTTAGCCAGCATATGGCGCTGTTGTATAACAGAAGAAAAAGAGTAAGCCGCCTAGGAAAACCAGGATACAAATTAGATTGGAAAGGGATGAGACTGTAGTATTGTTGGGTATATGTGCCGCCATATACCCTCTATATACAGATAAAAGTATTTATTCCTAGACAGTAATTATCTACATATAAAGCACTGGGGTCTGTTATATGTGTATGTAATCACCTCAGTACTTCTGAATTCTATACTTTACCCATCTCCTCTCCCACCCAACTCATCCCCATCCTCCTCTTCTTCCTCTTCCTTCATGTTCTCATCAATGTCTTTGTTTCTATATAAGATCAGTTCTGTCTTACATTGTATTGTGGCAGCCAATGTATATACCTACAAGTTATGTCTCATCCATAGAAGTTATATAATTGGCTACACTTACGAGAAGTGGTGCCATAATCGGAAGATAACCAATCAGATGGCTGTGTTTATTGAGTTTTTAGGGACTTCACACAATATTGTTTTCTATAAAACACCAGTTTAGTATTACAGTAAATTATCAACACATTACAGATTATATATAGATCAAGTCCCAATGCTTAGCTACTTTTTTATTAGGAGAATGTGAGGTAACGCTCAGGAGAAAGAAAGCGAATTGATATAGTGGGGTTATACTCATCGTTTTACACAATGTCTAATATCACTACACCATACTTCCATGATACATACAGCAGATGTTCTTCCTCCTCCTCCTCCTCTTTATCTTTCACCTTCAACTCCTCCACCTTCATCTCTGCCTCCCTCCCCTCCTCCTCTTCCTGTTTGTCTTCCTTATGTTTTTTCTGTGTACTGTTAGAAAAGAATGAAGACCATGAGAATCAAGGACAATGAGGCTTATTTACTTAGACCAACATTTCACACGCCATTTCCAAGAAAGCCCTTCGCTACAAGCAACAAAGTAGTTAGGCATCACAAAAAAGTGTAATCATTTATTCCAGTAATTCCTCATGACCATGTGCGAGTTGGATTCCGCATGCGGGAACTTGCACCAAAATCAGACCCTGCCCGCGGCCAAGGACCCTGCGTACCTATCCGGGTCTTCTATTTTCTGTACTGCGGATGTGTGCGGAAGCGCCGGCCAGTACACGTGCGCAGTACATTCTCTTTTTTTCTTCAAACTCCTGCTTTCACACGGAATCCACGGATGGGCTGTGGATTGCATGGCTTCTATTGACTTCAATGGAAGCCGTCCACACGGAATCCGCATTAAAATAGAGCATGCTGTGATTTGTTTTCCACATGCAGAATACGGAAAACAAATCCACATGTGCAAATTCAAGTGTAGGCGCCCATGTTTCCCTATGTGCAGCTTGAACTGTGGCTCTTCTGCACAGATTCAGCAATTTAGATCTGCCTCTGGACATTGGGCCTCAAGTGTATATGAACAAGGGTGGCTGCTGCACATACTTTTGGGGGTTGTACAGCCTCACAAATCTTCCTTTTTAAGCAGGAAAATAAATGTCCTCCCAAAAATCTCCAAATTTATATGTGCATTGGTGACAGTGGGATGTGTGATTTGAGTGCCGGTTTCACCTGTAGTGGCCCAGAACAATGGGGCTTCTCCATAACTGTATGCCTGCATACAGTTATGAGAAGCATTTAATATCAATATGCTGGAAAGAAGGGCCATCTATGCACTTAAGAGGAACAAGGAGATCACCATTAAGCCTGCAGATAAGGGTGGCACTATAGTCCTAATGAATACATCAGACTACACGAAAGAAGCAGAAGGACAGCTGACGGACACCAGATACTACACCAAACCGGATCAAGACCTGACTCAGAAATATGTGAGGGAATTGAGAGGCGTCATCAGAAGCCTGTCTGTGGGCTCCACAAGACTTTTGGACTTGATACCGGAGAACCCTAGAGTTGGAGTATTCTATATGCTTCCCAAATTACACAAAGCTGGCAACCCAGGGAGGCCAATTATCTCAGATGTGGGAACCCTCACTGAAAAAATCTCAGGATGGGTGGAAGGTGCCCTCAAACCACTGGTGAGGAATACAACTAGCTACTTGCAGGACACCACAGACCTACTGAACAAACTGTCAACCATAGGTCCCCTCTCAGATAGTGCAATCCTGGGCACAATGGATGTGGAGTCCTTATACTCCAACATCCCACACGAAGATGGACTGACCGCCTGCCAGGCGCACCATGAGACCAATGGGGTTACCTCTGAATCGGTGTTACAAGATTCATACTCACACACTATTATTTCTCCTTTGACAAAGATATTCCCTCAACTCACCGGGACTGCCAGGGGCAGTAAAATGGCACCACAATATGCCAACCTTTTCATGGCAAAACTGGAGAGTGACTTTTTGGCCACCTGCCCCAACAAACCATTGGCCTACTTCCGCTACATTGATAACATCATAATCATCTGGACCAACACCGAACAAGAGCTGATAAAATTCCATGATGTGGAATGCATTTCACCCCACCATAAACCTGACATTAAGCTACTCGCATACAGAAATAAACTTTTTGGACACCACCATAAAAATTTTGAACAACTCAATACAGACATCCCTATACCGGAAACCGATTGATCGACCCACATACCTCAGATGGGACAGTTCCTATCCAAAACACATCAAAAAGTCCAATGTCTACAGCCAGGCCATCAGATACAACCGGATCTGTTCCAACTCAACAGACAGAGAGGAACATTTACACAATCTCAAAAATACATTTTTAAATCAGGGCTACACTCCCACCTTAATTGATGACCAAATCACCACAGCCACCAGGATACACAGGAATCAACTACTCCAATACAAGGAGAAAGAAAAAAATGGACGTGTGCCTTTAGTAGTGACCTACAATTCACAGCTAGAGGCACTAAGGAAGGCTGCAAAGAAACATCATCATAAACACAAGGATGACTGTCTGAAAAGCATAGTCCCGGACCCTCCCCTTCTATATTCTAGGCAACCTCCTAATTTGAGAAACTTTATAATCAGGAGTGCATTGTCTTCTGACGCACAAAAAGGAACTTATCCCACTAAGGTAAGTAACTGTAAGACCTGCTCACATACACTGACTGCGAACAGGATACGGATCCCCAACACACAGCAGGACTGTAAGATTCCTGGGACATTCACATTTTCCACGTCCAATGTTGTGTACCTGATCATGTGCAGTAAATGTTCTGTTGGGGGGCTTTATATTGGGGAAAGAATACAAAAACTGAGAGCCAGGATGAGATCTCATCACCACTCAATTAGAGAGGGAAAGACTGAATTACCTGTAGTAAAACATTTTTGTGGTCAGGGACACAGCATAGAGCAGATTGGAGTTATCATACTGAAGGGCAATTTCAAGTCGCAGCATCACAGAAGAATTTGGGAGTACAAAGTTATAACCATGTTTGATACCCTCAAGAATGGAATGAACCTCAGCCCGGGATTCTTACATAAGTGGAAAATATGAAAGCTCTGAAGGAGGTCAAGAGGGATGTTCTAATGGCTGCTTGGGGACTACTACTCTCAAGAGTCCACAGCTGGAAGAGAGAGAGTCAGGAGTCATCCTGCAGCATGTCTACCACCAACAGTGAGTGTGTAACGGTAGAAATGGAAAGAAAGGAAAGTGTGTTACTGGGCCCAGGACCTACAGATAACTAACACTGTGGTTTTTCCTGCCTACCCGTGAGTCCTCCCTGTCACACCACTTGTCAAGTTGCTGTTAAACTGCCACCAGATTTAAAGAGCTCTGCTAACCAATGTTTCAGTAAAACGACTAGTTGCCCGTCCGTTTCTGGAGGCTGTGTCTTAAAAAGTACCCGTGTGTGTGGATTTACTCCACCAACTAGGAATTCCCCCACGGAAGCTGTGCGAGAGAGGGTTTACTCCACCAGCTAGGAATCCCCCGCTACAGAAAAAATGGTGGCGTCACGCGTAACATAAAGGACTAAGGTAATCTATCAGTGGGTTCCCCTGTTTAATAACCTCCCCTTGGCACCTTCGACTTTGCACTGGTTACCCTCCAGGTGGGAGACGGTAGAGCCACCATGACAAGGCCTGAACTCTACCCCGCTGTCTCCTAGGCTCGGGGCCACTCCTCGGACACTGCACAGTATGTGTTCCAAGGACTGGAAGTAGAATACCCAGTGTTCCACCAAGACGTAAACGAAACCCATCATGAGAAATGGCCATGCGTTCCACTAATGTTATTGAATGAGGCAGCATTAGTTTCTCTATTTGGAACAGCGTCCACCTAATACATTGGACAGCACTAGAGATGAGCGAACGTACTCGTTACGAGTACTTACGCACCCGAGTACCGCCATTTTCGAGTACTGCAGTACTCGGGCGTAAAGATTCGGGGGGCGCCGTGGCGGCCCGGGGGGTAGCAGTGGGGAGTGGGGGGGAGAGGGAGAGAGAGAGGGCTCCCCCCTGTTCCCCGCTGCTCCCCCCCGCACCGCCGCGCCTCTCCCCGCCCCCCGGCGCCCCCCGAATCTTTACGCACGAGTACTGAAGTACTCGAAAATGGCGGTACTCGGGTGCGTAAGTACTCGTTACGAGTACGTTCGCTCATCTCTAGACAGCACACATAATTTTATTACAGTAGTTAGTTCTTATACGAGCTCTTCGTAGAGAAACTAATGTTACCTTATTCAAAAACATTATTGGAATACATGGCTATTTAGCATGATGAATTCTGTTTATGTCCTGGTGGAACGCACCGCACTTCTGGGTATTGGAGCGCAGTAGCATTCTAGCTGATGCAGTTCCAGTCCTCAGAATGCATGCTATGCTGACGCCGGCTCTTCAGTCACACATAGCGACTGCAACCAATGCAGATATATATAAATTAGGAGATTCTTTTCTTTTGACATTTATATTCTTGCTTGAGAAAGGAGGTTTGTGATGCTGTACACTCCCGAAATGTGTTGCAGCAACAGTCCTTGTACATATATTCTTTACTGGAATAAATGATTACAACTTCTTGTGATACTTGACTACTTGTGTGATTACCCGTTGGACTGTGTCGATTGACGCCTACCTGCAAGGGCATTCATTGGGTTATCCTCCACTGTCCTCTACTAGAAGCAAGTCATATTTAATCATCTTCAAACTACCACATATATTCCTCTTCTATTTGGACCAATCCCCTGAGCAATGGTTTTGTTTTTTCTGCTAATCATTAGTGTTTCAAGTAGAGTAGAGAGCCGTCACGTTGTGTGAATCTTCTAAAGCACAGCTTTTAGCAGTATGTTCTACCCAACAACAAGACTTTAACCACAGGTCTACCATGTCCCAAAGGTCTTGTTGCTTGCCTTTTTGTTGGACCTCATCTGGAGACAGACTTTCAGCAGTACACTGCCATCCAGGAGGGGCTGACTGCAATCCAGAGAAGTGAGGAGAGAGTCCTACATCAAAGCTCCTCTCTGAAAACCAGTGACAACAAATCCTGGATAGAGGATCTTCCCGAACAGTCATGTCTACCGCAGGACAGCATGGAGAAAGGAATAATAAATTACTGACAGACCATCAAAGTTGTGAAGGCCAGAGATAGATTTCTCCTTAGAGTCTGTTCTTTGGCAAATCAAGAAAAGTGGTGGAGTTACTTTGGCAACAAGGCCATTGGTGATGAGGAGACAAATACTTCTTCTGGACTTCCAAGAACCAGGGACTTTGTGGCTTTAGGGTGCATTCAGACGAGCGTGTGCTGGTGCGTACACAGGTGTGCACAAAACCGACGCTCCTACGTACGTGAACAAACATGCGTGAATGCAGGTCGGTGCAGCATTGGTCTGCCGGCAACCCCTACAGTGATTTTCAGGGAAGGGCTTTAAATATAAGCCCTTCCCTGAAAATCATTCCTATTTGGTGTAAAAAATAAAATATGTATACTCACCTCTCCGCCGCTGCCGGGGCTCAGGCATGTCTAGCCGCTTGGGTCCCATCACTGTAAGGAAGTTCTTTCAGCAGTTGGGGATTTAAAATCCCCGCCGGCTGAAAGGGCTGCGTCTGATTGGCTAAGTGGTCAGTCAATCACAGGCAGCGCTCAGCCATTCATTGAATGACAGCTGAACATTGCCTGTGATTGGTCATAGCGCTCAGCCATTAATTGAATTCATTGAATGGCTGAGCGCTGCCTGTGATTGGCTGAGCACTGTGACCAATCACAGGCAGCGCTCAGCTGTCATTCAATGAATGGCTGAGCGCTCAGCCAATCAGACACAGCCCTTTCAGAAAGCGGGGATTTTAAATCCCGAACTGCTGAAAGAACTTCATTACAGTGACAGGACCCAAGTGGCGGAGAAGTGAGTATATATATATTTTTTATTTTTTACTACAACTAGAATTGATTTTTCAGTGAAGGGCTTATATTTAAAGCCCTTCCCCAAAAATCACTGTGGGTGTGCCGGCAGTGGTGGCACCATTGAAATCAATCGGAGAGCTTCACAATCCTCTGCCACAGTTGTGGCAGGGGATTCTTTACTCTCCGCGGGGAGTCCCCTTGTCACTGAACAATGTGACAGTGCTGTTACAGTTGTCAGTGATGAGGGGACTCCCCGTGGGGAATATTGACACGAACCACGGACCTATGGTGCACGCATGTCCTATCTTCTACAGGTACGCCTGTAAAACACGGACATGTGAACACAGCATAGGGAACCAATGGTTCTAATAGATACGCATGTATGTACGCACATAAACACACTCGTCTGAATGCACCCTTAGGGTCTAAGAAGAAAGAAGATCTCCATAAAAGAAAACTGCTGATTTTTAAAAAATATTTACCTTTTGATTTTTTGCTCTGAAGCTCAATTGTAACCACATTGATTTTCCATTACAGAAAAAGGGAAACAATGTAGTAGTATTTTAATTTCACTAATCCCACTAAGGGATAACTGTAGGGAAATGTATCTGTATAATATCCCCAGTGATTTTAATGGATTGCTTGAATGATGAACTTAGAGGGTCTTGTAAATATTTGACTATTTCAATGTATACTGAAAAGTGCTTTTGGTTTAAGCTAATTGACTGCTTAATCCCTTCCCTCCATATGACGTAAGGTTACATCATGGCTGCAGCGTACTTCACGCAACTAGACGTACCATTACGTCATATGGATAGCGCGAGATCAGAAGCGATCTTGCGCTATCCGTCAGCGGGAGCTGTCTATCACTGATAGCCGGCCTCCGCCTGCAACAGCGGGGGTGTATCGGAGATGCATCCCCTGCTGTTAACCCCTTCCCTGCCGTGATCTATGTAGATCGCGGGATGGGAAGGGTTCACAGAGGGAGCGTAGAGAGCCTGGCTAGTTGCCATGGCAACAGGATGCCAGATACCGGCTTCCTGTATTGTCATTGCCTATGATCGCTGAGATAAGCGATAAGGCATTGCAGGAGAGAAGTCCTGCAATGCCTTATCATAGCGAACAGAGCTGGTATGGTGTAAGTCCTTCAGAGGGACAGAAATGGTGTAAAAAAAGATCAAAATAATGTACAAAAAATAAAAATGTAAAAAAAACTTTTGGGGGGCTTTTTCAGTTGACAGCCGCTGTTGCTGGCGGGTGTCAGCTCTAAGAAACAGCTGGCACCTGCATTGTATGGAGCAGAATTGGTACCCAATTACCCTCCATACAAACCCAGAATGCACAGTACTTGATTGTTCATCCAGTGTTGTTAAAGGGTTAACAGATTACAGTCTTTTCTTATATTCCAGAGGTGCACCTATTTAAAGGAGTATTACTGTGATTCAAAGTGAAAGCTCAATGCTTCATAAGTAGAGATGAGCGAGCGTACTCGGAAAAGCACTACTCGCTCGAGTAATGTGCTTTATCCGAGTATCGCTGTGCTCGTCCCTGAAGATTCGGGTGCCGCTGCGGCTGACAGGTGAGTCGCAGCGGGGAGCAGGGGAGAGCGGGCGGGAGAGAGGGAGAGAAAGATCTCCCCTCCGTTCTTCCCCGCTCTCCCCTGCAGCCCCCCGCTCCGTGCCGGCACCCGAATCTTCAGGGACGAGCACAGCGATACTCGGATAAAGCAAATTACTCGAGCGAGTAGTGCTTTTCCGAGTACGCTCGCTCATCTCTATTCATAAGGCAATAGCATGTAATCTTGCAATATAATGTTAGAACTTGTGTTATAAAGTTGCAGAGACATTGCTTTGCCGGTGGTGTCCACCCTGCTTAGTTCTCCATTGGTATCCAATGGCTTCGACCTGTATGCCCCACTGTATTACTGGTCAGACATGCTCAGTGCGTCCAAATTCTGTAATGACAGTTTGTACAGTTATGTAGGCACACTTGTCAATAACTGGCAGTGGAAAACAGAGGTGGCGCAAGCCGATAAAAAAAGGTCTTGCAGTTAAGTTTGATGATTTAGGTGGACATTTAGAATAATGACAAAAAATGGAAATTAAGATTTTTTTTTTTAAATGTATCCAATCTCCGGAAAACCCCTTTAAGTACAACTGATGCTTCTAAAACCTTTTCAACAGTCACCAATGTCATTCATACTATTAACTTGGTCAAGTCTACACTGGCCAAAGTCTTTTATCCTGAAGTATATTCCGGCAGATTGGAAAGTACCTGAAAGCTGCAGTGTTAATAATCAGATTCACTTTATGCACATACGGAGTTCTGAGAACAATATCTAAGTCTACTTGCGCTTCATAAGGCATGAGCTTTCGAAATGGCAGATGTGATCCCAGCACTGAAGGCAAGAAGGTTGCGTGATAGCTTAAACATTTACACCAAATTCTCCTGATGACATAATGCAGTTTAAATAGGCCCTTCCTCTGTCTTGAATACTAAGGCCTCATGTCCGCGGGCAGATTGGGTTCCGCATGCGGGAGCCTGCAGTGAATTCCGACTCTGCCCGCGGCCGAGGACACTGCGGGTCTTCTGCGGACCTATCTGGGTCTTCTATTTTCTTCACTGTGGATGTATGCAGTAGCGCCGGCTGCCGCGCCGCCGCACATACGCAGTGGAGTGTTTTTTTTAAACTACTACTTTCCCGCGGAATCCACGACTCATCCGCAATTCAATTGCGGACGGGCCGCTGATCAGATGACTACCATTGACTTCAATGGAAGCCGTCCATGTGGGATCCGCACTGGAATGAAGCATGCTGCAATTTTTTTTTTTGACCAAAAGGTCTGCAAATCAAATCCACATGCTTTATTTCATTTGCGGACGCCCATGTCTCCTTATTGGCAGCTTGATTTGCGGATCTTATGCAAATCAAACCCGCCTGTGGACATTGGACCTAAGAGTGTATTCACATGGGCATCAGCGATATTGGCCAATTTTACACTCATAAACTTGCAATTTTTGCCTGTGATTGCGACTGCATGCAGTTTTTTTGCGCCCACGAAAATCTCATGTTTTTTCAATGCTAAAAACAGAAAAATCACACTCACATGAAAATTGCATTTACATGCAACTGTGATGCTATTTTTTCACACTTCCATAGGAAATAATAGGTGATTCTTAAACAAGAATCACCCAAAAATAGGATTGCTGTGACCGTTCTATCTTGAACCATTGGTCTGGGAGAAAAATTGTTGATATGAATAAACAGATTTTAATTAATGTGTTTTTTTCACATGCAAGTTCCGTCTATATTGCTATCAGAATGGAACTTGTGTGTTAAACTTGTTCTTGTGAATAAACCCAAATAAGTCTCTCTTACTCCACTTTATATGATTTGACCTTCAAAAGAGTGATAATGACTGTGTAACAGAAAAAAGACTAGTAGAGGCAATGGAGTATGTTCACTCAGGGAGTAAAGTTCCAGCCAGGCATTTACCATTATAACACACTACTTTCAGATCTGTCACTACGTTGCTTCTTCTCCTGCGATGGGAAAGCCATTGAGGAGAACCATTGGCTCTTCTCTCATTGCCCTCTGGTGAATCATTTAAATATAACATTTATTGATATACATTTAAAGGGGTTGTCCCGCGCCGAAACGGGTTTTTTTTTTTTCAACAGCCCCCCCGTTCGGCGCGAGACAACCCCGATGCAGGGGTTAAACAAGAAAACCGGACAGCGCTTACCTGAATCCCCGCGCTCCGGTGACTTCTTACTTACCGGCTGAAGATGGCCGCCGGGATCTTCTCCCTCGGTGGACCGCAGGGCTTCTGTGCGGTCCATTGCCGATTCCAGCCTCCTGATTGGCTGGAATCGGCACGTGACGGGGCGGAGCTACAAGGAGCCGCTCTCCGGCACGAGCGGCCCCATTCAGAAAAGAAGAAGACCCGGACTGCGCAAGCGCGTCTAATCTGGCGATTAGACGCTGAAAATTAGACGGCACCATGGAGACGAGGACGCTAGCAACGGAGCAGGTAAGTGAATAACTTCTGTATGGCTCATAATTAATGCACAATGTACATTACAAAGTGCATTAATATGGCCATACAGAAATGTATAGACCCACTTGCTTTCGCGGGACAACCCCTTTAAATCCTAATTGCTTAAAAGTAAACAAAACTATATAACCTCCGAGTATCATTATTAAAAAGATTCAGGGAAAGAAAAACTTTCACTTCTTATTTTTTTTGGAAATTATTAGTTATATGAATATGTACAATACGAGTATGCTCCATCTAGGCTTTTTTTTTTAATTTAAAGGGGTTGTCTAGCGGCGAAAGCGAAAATTTATTTTTAAAATGGACCTCTGCATTATGCCCTGTGAAAAAGAAAGCATTTGTTAGTTTTTTAAAAAGTACATTTCGCTTACCTGCATCAGCGTTCTGCAGCTTCTTCATTTCTTCCTTTAAAGATGGCGCCGCTGGTCTTCTCCCACGGTGCACCGCGGATCTTCCCATGGTGCACCGTGGAGTTTCTTCTTCTGTCTTCCGCGTTCCACTGCCGATACAGCCACCTCATTGGCTGATCGGCACCACGTGACGGAGGCGGAGCTTCGATGACGACGCGCAGACCAGCTCTCCGGCGCGCGCGGCCCCATTCACCAGGCAGAAGACCGCACAGCGCAAGCGCATCTAAAAACGCCAGAAGACAGCAAAATTTGACGGAGCCATGGAGACGTGGACGCTAGCAACGGAGCAGGTATGTGAATAACTTCTGTATGGCTCATATTTAATGCACGATGTATATTACAAAGTGCATTAATATGGCCATACAGAAGTGTATAACCCCACTTGCTTTCACGAGACAACCCCTTTAACCCTTTCCAATCCAATGTCGGGCCTGCCCCGACATCATCATTTCCCTCCCCAGCTCCGATGTCGGGACAGGCCCGACACTGCAGTGCAGGAGTGAATCTGCACCCGATCATTAGACACACAGGGTGCAGATACACTTCTGCACTGGTCCTCATCAAGGAGCCCCAAGGAAAAGGCAGAAAGGGTTTTTAACCCTTTCTGCCTTCTCCTTTACACATTACATTGCGCTCAATTAGCACAATGTAATGCACGGAGATTCTGCCCGGCGATCATGTCACTGCCGGTTGTCACCTGACCCCAGCTGTTACATAATTGCCGGGCCGGGAGGCTGAAGGGAGAATGCAGAAGTATTACTTCCGTATTCCGCCCGGCGATCATGTGACCGCTGGGTGCCACCTGACCCCAACTGTCACGTGATCGCTGAGCCGGGAAGCTGAAGGGAGCACCCGGCACCCTCCTGAACTCTTTCAGATCAGGAGGGTGAAGGAAGAATTTATTTTTTCTCATCCATTCTCCCCAGCTCCAATTTATTTGGAGCTGGGGAGAATGGATGAGAAAAAGTAAATGGATTGGAAAGGGTTAATACAAACAGCTGATTTAGTATCCATATGTTACACATGGTCTATGCTATGTAAAACAACAAGCGTGATGCCAATGTCTTTGTAATTATTTTGATTGAAAAATATGCAAAATCAACAAATAAAGAGAAGTTTAAAATAAAATTGACTCAATTAGGTAGTTGGCGCAGGAATATGGGATGGTGCTGGAATCACCTTGTAAGGCCCTATTTCTCGCTGCCATACCTAGACAAGGTAGACGCACTGAAAAGCGCATCTCCGTATGGAAACCTCACCCTAATCCCCTTCATTTGCCCAATAAAAACTCAAAATATACAGGCAAAAAATATATATTAGCAGAACTATCCCACTTTAAATACCAAAAAAATCAGCACTCAATACCTAATATGCTCAACCTGCACATAGTGCATAATACTACCTAATTGTTGTTTACATAGGAGCCTTGTCTCACAAATTACACAAGATGCATGACTCATATATCCATATTTCAGATCCAGACGTGCTCCACTTCATCTACCAATATGCAGAAAGACATAAATGCTCTCGGATCAATATGCACATGTATTTTTCTGAAATTAGACAAGATACATGGATGATAAATCCATGTTTCAAAACTAATAATACTCCCCCTTCCATGGGTTCATCAGGGAGACGTCATACAGACATAAGCGAAAATTGAAAGAATCAATACACGTCTCCTCAAAGAATCATTCTATGCAATCGTCCTCCTTTGACACCATGGTCAGTCATGGACACAGGGTCTACCTTGTCGGGATATACCAGCTTGTAATAGGGCTTTATAAGGCGATTGTAGGCAGCTTCTATTCACCCTTATTTTTACCAGCTACTATCCCACATTCCTGCGCCACCTACCTTATTTGGTCCATTTTTGATCATGATCCTCAAAGGTTATATAGTTTTGCTTATTTTTAAGCAACTGGGATTTTAACAATAAAAGCTAGATTTTATGTTTCACATAGAGACAGTAATAGTATTTATGTTAGGGTATACTACCCTTGATATGCCAGCCCGGGTGCCCTAGATCTCACCCACAACCCCTGTCCCTGCCTGCTTGCCTCCACTCCTGGCTAACCCCAGGCGGGCAACTGGGCGGCGGTCCCTACTCTCACTAGGGACCGAAAAAGGGATGCTGGCATACCTGGATGGAAAGGGTAGAACACCAACAGAAAAGGCAGATATAAATAACCAACACGAACAAAACTAAACAGAACTGAGGCAGATGGAAAAACCTGGCAGATAATAGCAAAGTATTGCAGACAAGATGACAGAAGCAGGAGACCCATCGAGGCAGACTAGCTAGCATACTCAGGGAAACCAATAACTGGCAGTAATTGCAAGTCTCTGCCCAACCTTTAACCAAAAGCCTCCGCCCAGGGGTGGAGAGAGGGAGACAGGCAACTCCCAACAGAACGCAACAAAAGGGAGCTCGTGCACGGCAGCTGCACTCACAGGTGACCGGAGCCGGCGGCCGGGTGAGTGCGTGCCCCGCAGAAAATTAGAACATGCCGCGGTTTGTTTGCCGCGCGAGATTTCGCGCGGCCAAACCGCGGCCGTCTGCATAGGAGTGCGTATTTTAATGCACTCCTATGCAAACTTTCAGCAGCGGAAATCCCACGGCGGGATTTCCGCTCGTGTGCAGGCGGCCATACTCTGTGGCCTTCTGTTCTCACATATTGTGCAACCCAGGAACTGTGGCCTATGTTTTGTGTTGTTGTAAAACAAAAAAACCCAAACAAACATAAAAACAGCATGATTTTAAGGCCTCCTGTACATGGGCGGAAATTCCGCAACAGGGTTAGCCGCAGAATTTTCACCTGTGCCCGCTGCCATAGGATTGCATTAGATAATGCAATCCTATGCAGACAGCCGCGATTTGACCATGTGAAAACTTGCACAGTAAACAAATCGCGGCATGTCCTAGTTCTGTGCGACTCCACTGAGGCCCGCACAGAAACATCACTGGTGATGCGCCGACTCTGCACTGCGCAGGTGCGGCTATGTGCCAGCTGGCACATGGCAGTGCAGAAAGAGAAGACACCGGCCATTTGAGTATAAGGTCAATACCAGGGCACAGATAGCATCCCGCTGCGAGAATTTATTTATTATTTTCAATATAAGTAGATTTTTGATGTCAGAGATCTGCTGAGTCAATTTATGAGGGGCAGACATGCTTACAGGGATACAAGCAACATTTGCGTATACCCCAAATGGTATTAAGGTGACTAACCCCCTAATTTACCAATAGTTAACTATTTGTGCTGTGTTCACTGTTACAGATTTCCAAGACAATGTATCTTCTTAGATTCAACAACTTTTTGCAACAGTACCAAAGATACTGTGGGCTAAAGAAAAAATGGATGTTGGACGACTGCTTGTCATTTTAGTGGACATAAAAGTCAAACCTGGCATACAGCCACCCAACATCAGGCAATACTTTTGTTTAACAAAATTTTTATTAATTTTGAAAAGGTCAAAACATATTAATCATGACTTTCAACATTACACTCATGTCTAGTCAGGGATTACAGAGTTGAGCAAAATGCCCATAACTTACATTTCAGATATTAATTCTTACAAAGTAAAATAAAGTAATATTCAAGGTTCTGTTTCTTTAATAGCTTAACCCCTTAAAAAAGTAAAATAGAATCAACTTAAGTAGACCAGAAACAAGAATAACAGTTGGGGGAAGATGGGAAAAAAATGGGGAAAACACATAAGGAGAAGATCAAGGGGGCTGAAGGCAGTTAGGCTGTGGTTATTGCTAGTCATATTGGTGCACCTGTGTTGGGAAAGTAAAGTAAACTCTTCTGTTGACTAGCTCTGAAGATATGTACCTCATAAGTTTTGTGGGGGAAGGGGGTAGAGGATGTATTTGATAGTTAGCTAGATTCCCCTGGAAGGAATGATGATCTGGCTGTTGGGTTTCAAAAACGCATAGTGAGCAAGTATTGTTGCCATGAAGACCAGGTTCTCTCATATACTGTTTCACGGTCTGACACAATAGCCGCAAGTTTCTCATTGATCACAATCCATGATAATTTTGATACCAGTGCATTAGAAATTTGTAACCCGCTTCTGTAATTGACACATTAATAGAAAGTTTTGCATTTGATATGGAGATGTTATGCCACTCTGAAATTGTTAATTCCTCGTCTAACTTCTCTTCCCATCTCCGCATATAGGGGAGTTTATCCTTAGGTGTTGTAAAATTGGAGTACAATTTGAGGCAGTACCCTTTAAGTACTGCTCAGTAAGCCAGTATTCATAAGCAGTTCCAGGCCTACCTTGGAAAGGGGATCATAAAGGAATGTGATTCCCGTTACAATACTCCATTGTTCCCAGTCAAGAAAAAGGTAGCTAAGGAACAACCTCAAACCTTTCACATGGTCCATGATTTACAAGCAGTTAATGCTGTCACAATTATCAATTCCCCACTGGTGCCAAATCCCCACACATTGTTGTTACAGGTACGGCCAGCACCACCTCCTCCACAGTGGTGGATCTCGCAAATGCTTCTTCAGTGTATCCCTAAAGAGAGCGGCCAGCATCGTGGTAAGCAATATTGCTGTGTGTTTTGCCACAGGGGGCAGTCAACTTCCAAGGGTAGGACTCTGATGCCCTACAGTTTTGAAAAACTGGGTCCCAGTTACTTCATTACTTCCACTGAACTCAGAAAAGAGGGGGGAGAAAACGTGTAACACCAAATGAAATGCATGATTGTTTTGCAGTTAATGGAAAATGAGACCAAGGGTCTTGAAAATATTGTTGAAACTCCCATTGCTAATGTAGACTTTGAGTTTTTTGTAGATGACTCCAGATACCATTAGAAAGGACAAGCAAAAACAGGCTATGCAGTGGTAACCGACAACCAGATACAAAACCAACTCCCTCCTCTGAAGTCTGCTCAGGAGTCTGAGCTAATGGCCCTCGCTGAAGCCTGTAAGCTGGCTGTAGGTAAGACTGTTAATGACTACACAATTTCAAGATACGCTTTCGGAATCGCACACAATTTCACCCTGATACAGCGCAACAAAAATTTTGTTGGCTCATCAGGTAAGCCAATCAGTAATGCAGAAGCGGTATCATTACTATGCAATGCATTAACACTTCCCAAGCAGGTGGCAGTGATCAAGGTCCAGGCTTATACCAAGGAAATGAGTCTGGAGGCCCTAGAGAATTGAAGGGCTGATGTCACAGCTAATGTTGCAGTCAGACTCCCACAGGACCTGTCAGCTATACATCTGGTTGCAACTGAAACAGGTGTGGATATCTCTTTGTTGTCCCTTTTACAGAGGTGAAAAGGAAGAGTGGCACCAGGAGGGTGCGGAACTGGATGAGAAGGAAGTCTGGAGAAAAATCAAACCTCTGTGCCTCCCCCGAACACTCTACTCTATGATGTCAAATTTGAGACATGTTAATGTGTGGTGTAGTGTCTTGTGCTTGGATTGCACCAATGTTTAAAAATGCTGCAACCAGATTTGTGCAGGGATGCCTAGTTTGCAACTGACAAAAACCCAGGCAAAATTGCCAAAGTACCTCATTGCTGTTACTCCAAGGCCAGACTACCCATTTCAGCAACTTAATACAGCTACCTAAGGTAGGTGTTTGGGGGTTTGTGTTCGTTTGCATAGACCTCCTCTCGGGTTGACCAGACGTGTGGCCTGTAAAAATGCCAACGCCAAAACCACAGCTAAGAAACTGTTTAATGAAGTGATCTGTATACATGGTGTACCAGAGGTCATAGAAATCAATAGAGGTACACATTTCACCATTCAGATACTTCAGAAGATCATATAGGGGTTGGGAATCACTCAGGCATTCCATACTCCATACCAACCCCCAGAATAGTGGCAAGGTAGAGAGATTGAATGGCACTTTGAAGTTAAAAATACAAAAAGCAATAGAAGAGAAGGGAAAACCTTGGCCAGAATGTCTTCCCTTTGCTCTCTATTCAGTGTGAACCACACCCCTTAAAAGGCTGAAGCTGTACATTTTTAAGGTCCTGTAACAGGCCTATACTTTCCTTAGCAGTTGTAGGCACAGCATGGAGACCTCATGTCCTATGTGAAGGGGCTACACAAGCACTTGACAGCCACTCAATAGATATGTGTCCTTTTCAATTCCAGATCCACTCAAAAGAGAGTTCACACAAACTATTTCCATCGTATTGGGTGGTCCTCAAAAGGTATGTGAGAAAAAGCCTGGAGCCTAAATTTGACAGAACCGTACCAGATACAGCTCACAACTGCTACTTCAGCAAACTGGAAAGAGAAGACACCTGGATACATCTCAGTCATTGCAACGAAAAAAGTATTGACCCCAAACCTGAACAATATTTGCAAGTCTGTTTTTATTGTTCTGCATAGTTCCTAATATCAAGGCACTCAATGACATGTCACAAGATGATTGGGACAATAAGTTTGTGAATCACCATAAAGTTGTTGTTGATGGTTTAATGACAGATCAAAAACAGATCAAGCACTCTTGGACTTGTACACATAGCCCCATAGCCTCAAAAATTATGCCATATGAGGCCATACCTTTGAATCAAGGGGAAATTTATCAATTAGTTAACCCCTTAGTGACCAGCCCATAGTGTTTTTACGTCCTGCCTAAGTGGGCTTTAATCCCCTAGGACGTAAAAACATGCATTCCTGCGTGAATTAAAGCCATGTGGGCTACTAACGTGACAGTTCTATGCTGTCGGTGCCCGGAGGTAGCTGACAACGTGGAACTGTCATCCCGGGCCGCGGGGAGCTCCCCTCGGCAATTTCATTGAAGTGCAAAAAAGATTTTTTCAAAAAGTTAAAGATTCATCTGCCCTCATAGATCGGATATATGGGGGCAGCTGAGATTACTCACTCCAGGCCTCCATGCTGTCCTGCGGTGATCTGGTCCTCCAGGAATTGATGTCGGCCTTCTGCGCATGCACACCTGGCGTTATTACATCAGCTGCATGCGCAGAAGGCTGGGAGCCCGGCAATTTGAAATCTCCTGGCTCCCAGCTCCTGAAGGTAGCTGGCAGGCAGGAGATGTCACTGGGGACCATGGTGACCAGTCCCCAAGCCCATGATTGCCGTTATCCATTGGATAACGGTGATCATGGAAAAGCAAAAAAAAGTTTTAAAAAGTTACAGTTTCACCTCCCCTCATGGATCGAATCAATGAGTGGAGGTCAGAATACTCCCCCCCCATCCTCCATGATGTCCGGCAGCGATCTACAGCTGCCATGGGTTTCTGCGCAAGCTCCGATGTTGACGTACATGTGCAGAAGGCTGGAGAGCCCAGCAAATTTAAAATTCCCCTGCAACCAGCTGTCAAAGATAGCCGATTGCAGGGAGATGTCACCGGGGATCGCTGTATGTAGTTCCTGATCACATGATCACCGTTATCCATCGTATAACGGTGATCATGGAAAGTTAAAAAGTGTAAAAAAAAAAAGTTTAAAAAGTTTGTTTCATCTTCCCTTACGGATGATATCCGTGAGGGGAGATGAAATTACATTCCCAAGGTCCCTGGATTTGTTCCCCGATGAGATCTTTATCCGTGGACCTTACCCCGGCTGTGGCGCAAGCGCCCTTCAGCATAATGGCGGACGCATGCACAAACCTTAAGGATTGCCTGGGAAATTTAAAATCTCCCTGCTTCTGGCTAACAAAGGTAGCTTAGAGCCAGGAGATGTCACAGGGGGCCACAGTATGCACTTACTGGTCACGTGATCGCCGTTATTCAATGGATAATGGCGATCACGTAAAGGTTTTTTAAAAAGTTTAAGTTTCATCTCCCCTCCCTAATGTGATCAGTGAGAGGAGATGAAACATCTTCCCGGCGGCCTCCGCATTTGAACCCAATTCGATCATCCTCCATTGACCCTTCTGGCCTCTGCGCATGCCCCCACCGGCCAAACGCCGGACACATGCGCAGGAGCCGGGAGCCCAGGAAATTTTAAATCTTCTTGCTCCCGGCGACCAACGGTAGCTGAGTTCTTGGAGCAGTGACCGTTCATGTAATAAAAAGGTAGAGATCTACCATTAGGCTGATCTCACATGACCAGATAGAAATTGCGGATTCCACATGCGTTTGATCAGCGGTAATACGCGGATCAATCAAATGCATTGGATTGCACAATTTTGCTCAAATTAGCTGGTCGGAATTACGTAATCACTCGCAGAAAACAGAATGCAGCATGTTCTATTTTACTGCGGATATCCATGACATAGAGCCCATTGTTCTGTATGGTCGCGGATATACCCGCAGCCCATACGTAACTACATTATGTACGGGTACCCGCATCATCGGTAAGCGTCGTTGCAGGAAATTTAAACAAATAAAGGTGTACAGCGCATGACCGCCTGTGTGAGTACGCAGTTATGCGCAGTACATGGCCATATGGAGGGCCACGGCCAGGCTCACAGCTGGCATCCACTGCAGTCCTCCACAAGCGGATTCCACATACGGTTGTGTGAGCCCGGCGTTATTCAGACCGCTACCTGTAATACATAATTTACAAGAAGTCCCAGGAACGCTCGCCTTCCTGCAGTTCCAGGAGCAGCTTGTTGAGCGCCTTCTGTGTGAGACCGCCGCACCTCATCAAGCTTACGAAGCCTCACTGATCGCCACTTTCTACACCCCATCCCTGCCACTGGGGTCAAGAAATACCCCCTAAAAAAGCATGGTAGGAGGAGGGATACCTGATTTTATTGCCCCATGTGCCCATCCCAACCAGCCTCCGTAATTACCCCTGTCTTCGGACATACCACACAGTTTACATTATTACTTTTATGTAAGATTTAGAGAATGGCAAAAAATGGGGATTGGGGGGTGATTATTTTTAGGGAGTCAAATTTTTTTCTGCACAAGTGGGCAATGGGGCCTGGAATTTATTCAGTTGTGCCCTGAAATCCAATGGGTGTGCCCTCTATTATAGGCCTAGCCATGTGTCCTATTAGTAGATTGAGGCTACAGTGGGTATGTTTCTGAACACGGGACAAACAGGGGTATCTATTTTGTGGTGAAAGTCTTCATTCGTTTGCTTGCTGTACAAAAAAACTTTTTAAAATCACACAATTGTCAAAAAAATTTAAATTGCAATTATTTCATTCTACTTTGCTTAGATTTATTCAAAAACTGTGGGGTCAAAATATGCAGTACACCCCTAGATAAATTCATTAAGGGGTCTAATTTTCAAAATGGGGTCATTTGTGGGGGTTCTCCATCGTTTAAGCCGCTCAAGAGCTCTACAAGTGTTCTATGGGGCCTAAAACACCTTCAAGCAAAATGTCTGTTCTGAAAGCCTCCGGCTGCTCCTTTTGGTTTGGGCCCCGTTGTGCATACAGACATAAGATTAGGGCCACAATGGGTATGTCTCTGAACACGGGACAAACAGGGGTATCCAATTTGGGGTGCAAGTCTTTGTTGTGTGCTGTACAAAAAAACAGTTTTTTTTAAATTACACAATTGCCAAAAAAATGAAAATCGTAATTTCTTTCCTTCTGCTTTGCTTAGATTCATTCAAATACTGTGGGTTCAAAATACGCAGCGCACCCCTAGATGAATTCATTTAGGCCTCATGTCCACGGGGAAAATCGGGCCCGCTACGGATTCTACATGTAGAATCTGCAGCGGGTCCCTCCTGCCCCGCGGACATGAGCGCTGAAAATACAAATAAATGAGAATAAACTTACCTCCCATCCGCTCCGTTTCTTCTCTTCGCGGCGGCGTCATCTTCTCTCGTCGCGGCCGGATCTTCATTCTTCGGCTCGGCGGATGTGCACGATGACGTCGGTGACGTGCCCCGCGCATGCGCCGGGCCGAAGCAAAATGATCCGGCCGCGGCTGAGAGAGGATGGCGCGGCGCCGAAGAGAAGAACCGGAGCGGGTAAGTAAAATGTGATTTTTGTGTCCCGCGGATCCGGACGGCTTCCATAGGCTTCAATAGAAGCCTGCGGGAGCCGTCCCCGCGGGAGACCCGCATGAAAATGGAGCATGGTCCAGATTTTTTCATGCTCCATTTTTTTTAAAATCACTTTTATTGACGATCCGCGGGTATTTATCTACCCGCGGGTGGTCAATGCATCCCTATGGGGTGCGGATCCGCGCGCGGGAGAAGAGTTAAAATCCGCTGCGGATTTTAATTCTTCTTTTCCCCGTGGACATGAGCCCTAAGGGGTCTAGTTTACAAAATGGGGTCATTTGTGGGGGTTCTCTGTTGTTTTAGCTGCTCAAAGGCTCTACAAGTGGGCAATGAGGCCTAAATCACCTTCAAGCAAAATGTCTCTTCTGAAAGCCACTGGCTGCCCCTTTCATTTTGGGCCCCCTTCTGCATACAGACATAAGATTAGGGCCACAATGGGTATGTTCCTGAACACAGAACAAACACAGGTATCCCTTTTGGGGTGTAAATTCTCATTTTCATGTGCACTATAGAAAGAAAAACTGCCTTTAAAATGACATATTTGCAAAAATCTGAAATTTTATTTTTTTTCCTCTAAATTGCATTAACTACTGAAAAAAAAATTCCAGGGTCAAAATACTCCTCACCCCCTTAGTGAATACATTAAGGGGTGTAGTTTTTAAAATGGGGTCATTTGTGGGAGTATCTATCATTTTGACACCTATGAGCCTTTGCAATCTTGGCTTGGTGCAGGAAAACAAAGTGTTCCTCAAAATGTTGATATAATCAATGTTAAATTTGTACGTCTCCTAAATGGTTAAAAAGAAAAACTAAAGTTTTTCCAATGTGCGTCCAGAATAAAGTAAACAGATGCAAATATATGTCTTATCAAAAATGTGTGCAGTATGTTTGCACATATTTAATATACTACAATTGAAAATGTGAAAAGATGAAATTTTTTTAACATTTTTCCCAATTTTGACGCTTTTAATAAATATACACAAATTCTATCAGGCTATTTTAACCACCTAAATGAAGTACAACATGTGGCGAAAAAACAATGTCAGAATCACTTGGAAATGCAAAACCTTTACAGAGTTATCCTATGCCAATATATATTGAGGTTGGTTTGTGCTGTATTTATGTTATGAGCTTGGTTCTGGTATAGTATTTATGAGTTTGGTTCTTATGCTGCATTTTTATTAGGAGCTTGGTTCTGGTACTGTATTTTTTTACTGAGCTGTTCTGGTGTGGACATGCTTATATCTAGAACCAGAACCAAATTCATAACATAAAGACTGTGGAGGGGCGGTTGGTGATGGGGGCCTGCTTTCCTCCTCCTACACTGGCGGCTGTCCCCTGGCCTGCGCCCCGCAGATCCCACACCAGTGGCTCCCATGTGGCGTGATAAATGGGTGTTGTTGTGGAATATGTTTACCATTCCTATTCATTTGTTTGTGATGCCAGTGCTTTACAGCACGGAATGAAGATGCTGAATTAATCACCCCAAGCCAGGGTTTAGTAAAATAAACGTAATTAATTATTCTTTTTCTTTTCTCTTTTGTGTTGGAGATTATAGCAGAAATTATATCAGTGTACAGTACAGTCAATATATATATATATATATATATATATAGAGAGAGAGAGAGAGAGAGAGAGAGAGAGAGAGAGAGAGAGAGAGAGAGAGAGAGAGAGAGAGAGGTTGGTTTGTGCTGTATTTATGTTATGAGCTTGGTTATGGTACTGTATTTATGAGTGTGGTTCTTATGCTGCATTTTATTAGGAGCTTGGTTCTGGTACTGTATTTTTTCACTGAGCTGTTCTGGTGTTGGCATTCTTATATCTTGCAACGTCGTGCACAAGTAGGGTGCAGACACACTGCCTAACAGTGTAATTTTATTGTTTTTTCCTTATGATGAGCGGCGCAGGCAAAAAAATCTATATAATTAACCTTTGTAATATTTTACTAAGAGAGAAGTATCACATGCTGTAGTCTTTGAATTGTTTACTTTGTGGGGGGTGGCACATTATATAACCTCTGGCATTAGAACAATAAAACAGAAGAGCTTGTAAACATCGCTTGAGTGTTTCTCATTGTTTTCTTCTCCAGTGCATCAAATAAAATTAGGCATATCTGATTGATGTCTGCGATACCCACTGAGTATCAATTAAATGAAGTGACCACTTCAACAATTATAACAGATGACTGCTTTATTATTATTACACATGGCCTGCCACTGTGTCATGCGACCAATACGGTCGCACAGGGCTCCGGCCACCAGCTTATGAGGAGGACACCAAGCAGATGCCAACTGGGAGCAATTGTCCTCCTTACATCTGCCTGGCTAGATGATCTTCCTCAGTGCGACAGTATCTTGTGACGCTACATGAATCATCCTCCTCCTGGCTCTGTCTCTTCCCCTGTTGTTCTGCTGTTAGTCCATCAGCGTTTCTGCATGATAATTGCTTACCTTTCCTACTGTATTTATGTTATGAGCTTGGTTCTGGTATTGTATCTACATACTGGTTCATTCTGTATTTATGTTATGAGCTTGGTTCTGATGCTATATATATGTACTGAGCTTGTTTTTTGTGCCGTATATATGTACTGAGCTTGGCTCTGGTGCTGTATTTATGTACTGAGCTTGGTTTTGGTGCAGTATTAATGCACTGAGCTTAGTTCTGGTGTTATATTTATGTATTGAGCTTGGCTCTGGTGCCGTATTTATGTACTGAGCTTGGTTTCTGGTGCTGTATTTATGTACTGAGCTTGGTTCTGGTGCCGTATTTATGTACTGAGCTTGGTTCTGGTACAGTATCTATGTACTGAGCTTGGTTCTGGTGCCTTGTTTATGAATTGAGCTTGGTTTCTGATGTAGTATTTATGTACTGAGCTTGGTTCTGGTGCAGTATTTATGTACTGAGCTTGGTTCCGGTGCCGTATTTATGTACTGAGCTTGGTTCTGGTGCAGTATTTATGTACTAAGCTTGGTTCTGGTGCCGTGTTTATGAACTGAGCTTAGTTTCTGGTGCCGTATTTATGTACTGAGCTTGTTTCTTGTGCAGTATTTATGCACTGAGCTTAGTTTTGGTGCAGTAGTTATGTACTGGGCTTGTTTATGCTGCTGTATTCATGTACTAAACTTGGTTCTGGTGCCGTATTTATGTACTGAGCTTGGTTCTGGTGCCCTATTTATGTACTGAGCTTGGTTCTGGTGCAGTATTTATGTACTGAGCTTGGTTCTGGTGCCGTGTTTATGAACTGAGCTTAGTTTCTGGTGCCTTATTTATGTACTGAGCTTGTTTCTTGTGCAGTATTTATGCACTGAGCTTAGTTTTGGTGCAGTAGTTATGTACTGGGCTTGTTCATGCTGCTGTATTTATGTACTAAGCTTGGTTCTAGTGCCGTATTTATGTACTGAGCTTGGTTCTGGTGCCCTATTTATGTACTGAGCTTGGTTCTGGTGCTGTATTTATGTACTAAGCTTGGTTCTGGTGATATATATATATATATATATATATATATATACCAAGGTTGGTTTGTGCTATAATTATGTTACGAGCTTGGTACTGGTATAATATTTATGGGTGTAGTTCTTATATTGATTACATTGATATTATGAGCTTAACTCTGCTGCTATATTTATGTACTGAGCTTGGTTCTGGTGCCCTATTTATGTACTGAGCTTGGTTTGTGCTGTATTTAAGTTAGGAGCTTAGTTCTGGTATAGTATTTATGAGTGTGGTTCTTATGCTTCATTGATGAGCTTGGTTCTGGTGATATATATATCTATATATATACCAAGGTTGGTTTGTGCTGTATTTATCTTATGAGCTTGGTACTGGTATAATATTTATGAGTGTGGTTCTTATATTGATTACATTGATATTATGAGCTTGGTTCTGGTGCTGTATTTATTTACTGAGCTGTTCTGGTGTGGGAATGCTGCATTGTGTATAAGTAGGAGCTTGTCTGTCTACCCATAATATATATCATCCTTTCTTGTGAGGAGGGGGGAGGGCAAATCAAATCTGCCCAGGGAGCCATCTAAGCTGAAGCCATTACTGTTATTGCACTATTATGTCACATCATGCAGTTTTTTTGGCACTATCAGGCCATTATTATCGTGAGGGCGTGGTATTATCGCGATTCCAGCCACATCCCTCCTGTGTGAGGCCCGGGGCCGCCGCCTCAGTCTCCTCACACACATAGCTGCGGTGGGCGGGGATTGGTGTGACGTCACATCGCAATTTACGTCCCCGTCGTCACATCCGGGACCTTTCTCTCGCCGCCGCTCTCTTTCGCGCTTCATCTGCACCGCTCCTGTGTGCCGAGGACGCCGCTCGTCGGGTGGGTGACCGGAGAGGGGCCGCTTGTCCACACACGGCTTTGTTCCACGACCTCTAGCGCCGCAGTACCGGGAGTCGGGGCGGTATATCACTCTGTACAGGGCGCTCCGAGCCCGGGCACTGCGTCCGCCCGCACAAAGAGCGGGAAGCAAGGCCACGACGGGCGGTGGATGGCGGTAGTGAGGAGAAAGAGGTCGGCTGTGGGGGATTATTCTTGGGAGGACGGAGTGTTGGGAGGGAACCGCTGCAGCTGGAGGCCGGAGGGGAATGTGGCGGCTGCAGGAGGGAGGCGGGAACTGCAGCTGCGTGTGATAGGTCGCCATAGCCGGCGATACTCGGCCCTCATACATGTGCGTCCTGTCTGCAGGGGCGAGGAGCCGAGTAACCCCCCTCCCAGAAGTAGTGCACGGCTGGGCCTCGCCCCATTGTTAGTAGAGCGCCCCTGGGTGGTAATGCAGAGAACTGTGCAGTTGAACAAGTAGGGGATCCTGGGAGTTTCCATGTCTGAAGCCTGCAGAATAGGGAGTGCAGCTCTGGAGCTTAAAGGGGTTCTGACATGAATAATGTTTTTATGCTTTAGCAGCCATTGTTCCCTGGTCTGCCTAATGGACACAGGGAACCCACGATTAATGGCTGTTAAAGCATAAAAACATGATACCTTGTCTCCTGTTGTTGTTGACATCGGGGGGGGGGGGGGGGGGGTCATCTCCCGGCAGGCGCTGCTCCTCTTATTCTGTCTGCACAAGCCGCGCCGCTCCGGGATCACGCGCATGCGCAGTGGAGAGGTGCCCTCTGACAGGAGTCAGGACGGGCCACCTCTCCACTGCGCACGCGCAGAATCTCAGACTTCAGCCAGGACGGACGGGCCACCCACAGCAAGCACTGCTTGTGACGTGCATGCTGTGGGCGGCCCGTCCGTTCACCTCGGAAGTGACTGACTGACGGAGCAGAGCAGGAGCGGTCATTTGGACCGCTCCTGCTCTGCTTCTACAAGCCACAGAAAAAGATGCCGGCTGGAGGGGACATGCCTGGCCAGGCAAGGTGAGTACAATTTTTTTTTTTGTCAGAACCCCTTTAATACAGGATGTAGCTTAGGATCTGTTATGTATACAGCGACTGCATCAGCAGAATAGGGAGTGCAGCTCTGGAGTATAATGCAGGATGTAACTCAGGATCAGTACAGGATAAGTAATGTATGTACACAGTGACTCCACCAGCAGAATAGTGAGTGCAGCTCTGGAGTATAATGCAGGATGTAACTCAGGATCAGTACAGGATAAGTACTGTATGTACACAGTGACTCCACCAGCAGAATAGTGAGTGCAGCTCTGGAGTATAATACCGGATGTAAGTTGGGATCTGTGATGTGTACATAGTGAGTGCAGCTCTGGAGGACAATGCAGGGTCAGTACTGTAGGTACACAGCGACCCTGCTGGTTACAGTCATGCAAACTTCAATACTTAACCCCTTTCTGATTGGTCTATTTTGCACCTTAAAGACTACTTAGTTTTTCTAACTTTTTTTCATTGTTATCCTGAAAGCGCCAACACTTTTTTTTTTTTTTAATGGACAGCCATATGAGGCTTGCTTTTTTGTGTTGTAATATTATTTTTTATGGCGTTTCGGAGTACATGGAACGTACTGTAAAACTTCTTACAAACTTTAGGGAGGAATTCGATAAAGCGATTCCATCACTTGCTGCTTGGCTCTCATTTATAAGGCGTTCAGCACGCAGAATAAATACTGTGGTGACGCTGTTCTATTGGTCGGCGCAAATCTACCTTTTTTTAAAATCTATTTTGTGTTGTGATTTTTGTACACTAATTCCCCCCCCCCCCCTTAAAGAGTTTTATGTCACTGCGATTCAAAAATGCGCCCCTGTGCGTGAGGCCTAAGTCTGCCCAAGTCTTATAGCTTCTTGTTGCTCTTTTCAAAGGCCTGCACCGTTCTTTAAGGTTTGTTTGTTTTTTTTCTTTTGTGGGACGAGTTGTACATTTTTTAAGGTTCGCTCACACGGGCCTCTGTGGCCTACAAATCACACAAGCCACGTGTGTAACCTGCAGTGGACAGCAGATATGCATCTAACGTGTATTGGCTACATATGTTAAATCCCTGTAGTCTATATTGGTGACTTAAGTGCCATAATGGGACATGCTGTTTTTTTGGCAACACCCCCCTCCCCCAATGGCTGAAAAAAAACACAGGTATGAGTCGCCCCATAGAAATAAATGGGCTTTTAGGGCTCCCTAGGCCCGTATGTCTGAGCCCTAATGGTACCCTTTGGTGATCCATGTGACTTCTTGATCACTTTCTCTTCCATGTTATGTAAGGCGAGATGCGCCAAATTAGCTGTGTTCGCCGTGTTTTTGTAGGAAGGAAATGAAAAGAAAATGGACTTTAATGGGGTTTCAAAGAAACTGAAAGGCTTCAGTTTTCTGCTGCTCTGTTAGGCCTCTCTTTTTGGGGGGGGGGGGGGGGGGGATGGGAAGATGGCGCAGTCTGCAGCGTTTTTTTTCCATTTAAAAAAAAAAAGTAACCTGACAGAAGCAAACGCTTTCTGCATATTTGAAACCCCATTGAAATCAATCGGAAAGAAAACTGATCCGTGTCTACCCTGTCTGATATTAATTTTTTGCCCCAAGCGAGGCACTAGGTCTTCTTTTTGGGGATGTCTTATTATACTTGCCTAGCAGGCTTGGTCCAGGTCCCTCACGCTGCTGTCTGGAGGGCTGACGCGCTTCTTGCAGTCCTCGTCCGCCCACAGAGAATCACTCCAGGAAGTAATGGCTCTGATTGGTTCTCAAGAACTGCTCAGCCAATCAATGCAGTGCTTGATGAACCAATGCAATGGCTGTGATTGGTTCATCAAGCGCTGCATTGATTGTCCATTTTCATAAATCCTGCCTCCATAACACAATGGATGTGATTGGTTCTTCGACCGCTGCTCAGCCAATCAATGCAGAGCTCGATGAACCAATCACAGCCGTGGCATTGGTTCATTGAGCGTTGCAGTGCTCAAGAACCAATCAGAGCCATTGCATTCTGGAGGTGGGATTTATGAATCCTGTAACCAGAAAGTGATCTTCTGTGGGTGGGCGAGGACTGTAAAAAGTGTGTATGAGCTCCAGGCAGCAGCAGGAGGACATGGACTGAGCCTGCTAGGTAATATGTTCCTTTTTTAAATGTAATGCAGCTAGGGCTTATTTTCAGGGTAGGGCTTATATTTCAAGTCTCCCAAAAATCAGAGTAGGGTTTATTTTTAGGCTAGGTCTTATTTTCGCAGAAACAGGCTAGGTGGGACCATTACCTACCAGACGTTTATTACATAACCTGTGGCTATATATATTGCTATTATCCTCACCCTCTGTAGGCATGTGTAGGTGCAGGTTTTATATTTTGCCACATAATATACTGATGATCTAAAATTGCTCTGTTTTTCATCTGCCAGATTGTGGGAATTTTTAGACAACCGGGTGCTGGATTAATAGAAACAGAGAAAATAGGTGGTAGGAAAAAGATCACATGGTCCCATCTAGTTTGCCCTTATATTATGATGGTGTTAGTTCTCTTGGTATAGCGGTGTGCTGATCTCGGCCTTTAATTCATTTATTGTTGCTTTTCCAACCGCATCTGCTGGAGGTTTGTTCCAAGCATCTAATGATATTTTCTGCCATCGCTTCTGATCTTCCCTCCCAATAGAAGTCTGCTATATGTGGATAAAACACGTTTTTGTACTGTTTTCACATGTAAGCTGGCCTTTCCCTTTTATGTGGTGATTCATATTGGCCTTCTTTCTTTTTACAGGTAGCCTCCGGCTCGCTGCTGTGGTTTCTGTTGACTGATACTGATTAACGTTGATTACCTGGTAAGTACATTATTATATCGCCCTGATTTGCTGGCTCAATGGAATCTGCTCCATTCCTGAAGAATAGTCTAGCTACAAATACAAGTTGAATGTAGCTTAATATCTAGTGAAAAGTGGGGGCTGTCCTTTAAATCTATTTATCGCACAGGTGGATCTTAAGAACAAATCCGCAAGTACTAACTACCAGCGAGAGCTCCCCCCCACTCCCGGGTTTACCACTTTCTTTTACTTTCTACAGACTATATAGAAACAGCCGGCTGGAAGCAAGTTGGAAATTCTGAGAAAATGGATGAAAGTCCAACCCATGTAGAAACTATTGATGTCTATATTGAACCTGACCCTGAAGAAGAGGAAGTGAGAAGGCCGGTGAAAAAGCCTCGTAGGGATGAGGACTTTGTTCCTCCTGAGGATGATCTGGATGAAGAAAGCCTTAATGAGGATGACGACGACAGTGACTATTCTCCACCTACCCATGGACGAAACCTGAGAAGACGTCGACAGTACTACTGTGCGGAATGTGAGAAGTGCTTCAAGCGTAGCGCCTCTCTGGAAGCCCACCGCAAGATGCACAAAGTCGAGAACAACAACGTGTGCGAAATCTGCAATGCCCGTTTTATCTCCAAGAGCGACCTGATGGTTCATCGGAGGGGGCACCAACCTAATAATAATCGTATTGATATTCCAATAACTAACAGAACACAAACAACAACAACTATCATAGCAACGCCGACAACTATCATAGCAACACCAACAACTATCATAACCCCAACTGAAAGCTCTAACTCGAGTGGCAGCAACAGCCCTCTCCTTCTCTTGGATGAAAAGCCACATCAGTGCAACTACTGCGAGAAAAGGTTCAGAGACAAGTCTATTCTGGAAGCCCATCAAAGAATCCACACTGGAAAACTTGCTTATCCCTGTCCCTTGTGTGATGAGAGCTTTTCCAAGCCGGCGCTGCTTGCGGCTCATAGCAACATTCATCGAGAAGGGAAACCCTACCATTGTGACCAGTGCGAGAAGAAATTCAACGACCAATCTCTTCTTGTTGCCCACAAGAGAACCCACACTGGGGAGAAGCCTCAAAAGTGCAACCACTGCAACAAATGGTTCCCCAACCGTAGCAGCCTGGAAGCTCATGGAGAGTGCCACCTGAAACCCAAGCCCTACAAGTGCCGACACTGCGAGAAGAGCTTCAACGACAAGTCCCTGCTCATCACTCATGAGGGAGTGCACACAGACACTAAGCCTTTCAAGTGCACCCAATGCAACGAGAGCTTCTTCCTGAAAACCCAGTTGGTAGCCCACCAGGCCACTCACGCCCCTGACAAACCTTTCCCATGCAGCCAATGTGAAAGGAGCTTCAACAAAGAGGAAACCTTGCTGGCGCACATCCGAGTGCACAATATGCAGAATGTGGAAAGGCCAAAGCCCTTTAATTAATTGCTTTTAAAACTTAGTTTTTAATTTTCAAGCCGACTTCCGGAACTTTTCCAGCAAGCTTTCCGAAGGTCTTCATTGGCAGTATCAAACATTTTCTCTTAACTGCGTGTCCGCCATATTATTCTAATGGAATGGACATTGTGAATATAGTTATCCATGTACAGCATATAGTCACAGTAGAGGACATCAGCAGGAAGATCTTATAAGACACTCAGGGGGTCTTGGAGATAGCTGCATGCCAATTGATGAACATACTGGACTTTTCCCTGATGTAGATAGTAGAACTCAAGTTACTGGATGGGGAAATGACTTCTCTGGAAACAAAATCAGAAGGCAAGGACCTAAAATGTGGGGAACGAAAGAAGCCGGACATCTGTCAACTGCTTAAGAGATAGTGGAGGGGGGAACGGTGTAGGTTCTCTGCGACCTACAGCATGGAGACATGTTGGATGAAAGGGTAGCATGAACTTGTGATACTGATCATTCATATTCTTATTTCTACACACCTGAATCTCATCTTTTCCCCCTCTTTTTGGCTTCACTGATCACTACCACCGTTGCCTTTTATTTTTTTTTCCTAGATTCTGCAGCAGTGCTGGATGCCTCACTGATCGGTTTGCCTGTATAAGAGTTGTACGCTATTAGCGGTTACATAATAAATCAGGGAGGAAGAGGTTTGTTTTGTTTTGTTTTGTTTTTTTAAGTTCAGAAAGGAGAAACAAAAATGTCATTTCAGTCCAAACAAGATGAGAAATGTTTGGGTTTTTCAAGTTCATTAAGCTTTTAATGGTATCTTTACTTGATCTGTATTCTGTATGACAATGTTCTGTAAAACATTTAAAGTGCATTTCCAGTGATCTGGCGACAATGCGAGATGTGTCACAGGTTCTACAATAAAGTTGCTCTAGATGTTTTTTTTATCATTAATCTCGTCTTACTTCTTTTCCCACTTCCAATGCACCAAACTCTGAAAAAAGGAGCTTTAGGCCTAATTCCCACGGGCGGATTTCCGTGTCGTTGCCCCGCAGCTATTAGGTTCTATTAGGTTCTACTGCGCATGCACGCCGGAGCGTCATGCGGGGCCTCGGATCCGGAGGTAAGTATGGGGTCTCTGGGAGGCACCGTGGCGGAATTCTGCTTGTGGAGCCCGTCACGGCCGTGGGCACTAGGCCTTAGTTCTCTGCAGACAGAAGCTCCTCCCATAGTATAACAACCATTTCCCATAATGCTTTGTTGCTATGTACTTTGCTGGAGGGTGCCATCTATACCGGTCTGTATTAATGTATGCATGTGTTTTGTTAGCATATTTTTTTAAATTGTTGGTTTGTTTTGTCCATTTAATTACACAGAATTACCATGACACCCTTTCTCCCTTAGGGTGCCTTCAGATGGACGTATGAACAATTGTGCACTCTTTGGCGCAATGCATTTGTGCTGTGCACAAGGCACTTTTGTGCGCATTTTACTGTGCTTTGGGTGTGCGGCACCCCACCACCACCGTGATGTAAAAATGTATTTTTAGCCTAATGAGGCCTAGATGTTTTTTTTTTAATGAATTGTGCAGCGTATTGTGCATTTCCCATAGACTTGTATTGGGACACTTGGTGCGCAAATGTGCAAAAAAATAGAGCTTTTTTTTTTTCTGTGCGCACAAGAAAAAAAAGACAATGAACCTATTGAAATCAATGGGTTCTGTTCTAGTGCAAATAGGTCTGTCCGAAGGAGCCCTTAGTCTGCCTGGCGTACTGATACAGGCATGTAAGGCTTTTGCATTCCTTTTTATGAAACTTTGGCATTCTTGGACATCTTTATAAAACTATACAGACAACAGTTTTCCTGGTCATTGCCAGCTAGAAGCATTAGTTTCTGGAGGTTTACTTGCGAAGCTGTCTGGTCAGTCTGCTAACAGTAAGTACAGCAGACAAAGCAGTAGCTTCTTGTGTCAACTTGAAGGAAGGTTGTAATTGCTTATTTTGTACCAATTCATGAGACTCCAGATTGTTGTGTCCCGGAACAGTTATCCATGATCTCAATGCAGGCGAGCCATTCAGGACCTCTAAATGTTGCTGTCAGCCTTCGATTGCGGTTGGTGGTTGTTACAGATGGTCATCTCCCTTCTTACAATCCCTGTGCACAAATGCAGTACATATACGACAGATATTGCCAACAAGTTATTGGCTGAGAATCGCCATAAAAACACACTTTTTGTGACGTGCTTAGTTGTTTGTTTTTTTTTTTTACATTTTCCACCTTTACCAACCTGGATAATTTTCACACATGCAAATAAAGTTACTGAACCTCTGTATCTTTCTGAAAGACAGCTGATGCAAAGTGATAAAAGTTCAACAGAGTTTATGTATACTATTTAGACTGATGTCTATATGCACATACCTTGATAAAAATGACCAGAACTGAAAAGACCAAAAAACTAGTTTAAAATGTAACTTGCCCTCACCTTTGAGCCCCATAAATGACATTATGGAGCTCAAAGGTGAGGGAATGGGGAGCTGTGTTTGATACTTATTGGGTGTTCTGTGCCAGCACTGTCCCAGCGAAGTTGGCGTGCGCACCTCCCATAGAGACGAATGGAAGATGTGCATGCATGCGAATGGAGCCGGGACACAGTAGTGGAACGTGATGCCTGTTGAGTAAGAAATACAGATTTCCAACTACCCCCCCCCTTCTCCCCCACCACCTTTGAGCCCCCTAACTTAGTTTATAGGTCTCAAAGGTGATGACAAGTTCCCTTCAAGTAGGAGGTATTTGGGAATTGCACACTTTGAAAAAGTGCATCTTTAAACCTCATATAGCCTGTCAAAATATATATATTTTTTTTCACACTAACATATTAAAAGAAAAATGTAACGAGTTTGTGCTCTGAAAAATGCTGAAACTGAGAACCTGCAATATTTGGCTGTCGTGCACAAATGCTACTAGGCTATCGGAATCTACATTTTTTGAGAGCGAGCGCACTGTTACTGAGTCCTGTAGCTAGCCTGTCTCCAAAGGCAGACTTTGACCGATGATGAGCTTAAAGGAACTCTACGGACTAAAATGTATACTTAAGCAGGCCTCTGGAAAACAAAATCTAATCTGCAAAAACTGTAGGAAGTGAGTGCGTGTACATACCCCATGTCTGTGTTCAAAAAAAAGCCAGCTGATTTTTGCATGCCGATTAGATTGGGAATTCTTGAGTTATACAATCTTCCATTGCTTTATATAAACCCTATAAATATTTATTGTTAATTAAATGGACATTAACTCTTCAAACAACTTTTGCTTACATGAGGGCCAGTGTGATATGTAGTAAAATTGTTACTTAAAGGGGTTGTACCGCAAATACAAGTAAAGTTAAACACGTCTGTATGACCATATACATGCACTTTGTAATATACATCGTGCATTAAATATTGGCCATACAGAAGTTATATACTTACCTACAGGGGGTCCCCCCCCTGTGTTGGCGTCCCCGTCTCCCTGGCGCCAACCGAATCCTTCTCCTGGCTCGAATAGACGTGCTCGACCCCCACCCCCTGTAGGTAAGTGTATAACTTCTGTATGGCCAATATTTAATGCACGATGTATATTACAAAGTGCATTTATATGGCCATACAGAAGTGTTTAGCTTTACTTGTATTTGCGGTACAACCCCTTTTCAATGATTTTTTTTTTGTGTGTGTGAGAAAAAAATTTAATTGTAAATTAAATGTAATTGTTTCCCTTTCTCTCGATTAAGAGAGTTATCCAGGAATGTCTGCCTGGATACACTGGAGTTGGCGTGAAAGCACTGCTTTGACCGCTGTGTAGGGTCCAGTGCTCGTAAGTGTAAGCACAGCGCCCATTGAAATCAAGGGGAGCCGCACCTGCAATACAGATATTATTTAAATGTATGGAGGGAAGGAGAGACTTTGGTCAGATGCTACCTGCAAACAAAGAGGAAGGCAATTTTTACTGTGGTTTAGCTACAGAAATCACATCTCCACTGCTCACTTGGTATACACTGTTCTACAATATGTGTCTTTTAGTTGAGTGAACGTACTCTGCCGAGCTTGATGCTTGTTTGAGTATTAGCATACTCGATGGTGCTCGCTACTTGAGCGAGCGGCACGCTGTATTCGACCCCCGCCCCTGTTTTTTTTCCCCTCCCCATTGTGATGTGTCAGTTTTGGCCTCTCCCTGCTGCAACGCACAGCACGTCAACAGCAAATTTTTTGGCTGGCTGGGCGGAGGAGAGAGAACACACACACAGGAACCAAAAAAAAAACTCGGCACCCAGCGGGCCCACATACAAAAATGCTCGAGTCTCCCATTGTAGTCAATGGGGTTCGTTACTCGAGTAGAGCTATCGAATTTCACGAAAAGCTCAACTCGAATAACGCGGACCCGAGCATTTGGGTGCTCGCTCATCTCTATTAGACATTTACAGAGCAGGATCTGCAGTGCTCTGTGTACAGTATAGAGAACATATCACGCGTAGCATAGAGGAAAATATACAATACAAGTCGTATAATGACCAGAAATTGTGCCCTTTCTAATGTACACACAAATTGCAGCTTCTTTCTGAAGAGTCAGCTGAAAAGTTAGGTATGCGTCAATGTTTCTTTCAGATGGGTGTAAAACTTGTGCTTTTTTTTTTTCTTGCTCCCATATTATGAACACAACATCTAAATCTCCAACGGTTCATCAGCACCATAGCTCGGAATCTGATGAACTGTACAACACACCTGAAAGCAGGCAAATGCTAATTTTAATATATGATTTTTTGTAGAATACGTTGAAAATGATTTATGATAACGGAGTAGTCAGTGAGTGGAAATGTCTTTTCTGTCTGGAAAAAAAAAAGATCATATATAGTAGATGTTCTTCTCTAGTGCTGTTCTTTGTCGCTGACTGTAGCATGTATCTGGTACCATTAAAGAAGTGATCAGCATGGTTTTGACTAAAGATTCTGTACGGGCAGGATAGGTGCAGTGTAAAACATATACATTTTATTGAGATTTGCGCAACTCGTCTGACGCCACAGTTGAAACGCTGATAAACAGCAGCTTCGTGGAGGCAACAGGGTTATTAGGTGAAGAGGGGTGATTTAAATGGGGAAATACTAATCTCCTTTTCTGAAGGAAGAAATGAGGACCCAGATATGGGACAATTGGAGAGCAAGTATGCTTTCTAATTGATAAGTAGGGTGATAGTATGAATAAAAGTCTGTTACTCCACCCCATGGGATCATCTACAGTTGCACAGAGACACGAGGATTTGATCTAACTCTCTTCTCCATGCAGCCGGTCAGCTTTCCCACAGCCTCCCTGTGCCTACTTTACACTGAAGTGAAAGCGAGCAGAGGAGGGGGTGATGCACTTCAACTTGCTATATCTCAGTCTATAACACACCTAGAGCAACGATCATGGTTCTTTTAAAACCAAGATTATTGGCTTTATCTGTAATGCAGCCAGAGGAGCCATTTGTAGCCAGAATTAAAGGGGTTGTCTCGCGAAATCAAGTGGGGTTATACACTTCTGTATGGCCATATTAATGCACTTTGTAATATACATCGTGCATTAAATATGAGCCATACAGAAGTTATTCACTTACCTGCTCCGTTGCTAGCGTCCTCGTCTCCATGGTTCCGTCTAAATTCGCTGGCAGCTTGCTTTTTTAGACGCGCTTGCGCAGTCCGGTCTTCTCCTTTCAGCACGAGCCGCTTCAGTGTGCTCGCCGCTACAGCTCTTCTGCGCATGCGCAGACGAGCTGTCACTGCTCGAGAGCGCGCTGGAGCGGCCATTCTGTACCATCCTCTGTTAGAGGAAGGTGCAGAGCCGCCCAGCTGTCCCGCCGTCCTGCTGTCCAGGTAAGTGATGTGCCGGGGGGGCTGCGGCTGTGCCGGGGGGGACTGCCGCTGGGCCGGGGGGGCTGCCGCTGGGCCGGGCGGAGCTGCGCCGGTTACCTGCTGCCTGGCGGTGGGTGACTGTGTGCCGTGGTCGGCCGCGTTCAATCCAGGGGTCCGGTCGGCGGCTGCGGGGCGTCTGGTTGTCAGGGAGACACAGCTGGTAGCGTCTCGGGAGCGCGCACGTCGGGCTACAGCAAGCGATGGGAAAAGAGCCGGCGGCCATCTTGGGAAAATTTTTATAAGTTGCTGAAACGCTGGAACTGTAAGTACAAACCAGCTAGAAAAGTCATTTACAGGGGGGCTTAGTAATGTATGCTTAATTAGGGGAACTGGGCAAAAAAAAAATTCACTGCTTCCTCGAGACAACGCCTTTAATCTCATACTCTGCTGAAGTGTCTCATAAGATATGAGGGCAAGGAAAAGGTTACATCGCTTAATATATATTTAGAGAGGTTGTCCCACTAAAGAAAAGTTTCTCACAGCAGTACATGGCATAAAATAAAGATACTTGCCTAATCTCCCCCCACTTCCGTGGAAACAGATAAGCAGCTCTGGCACCCCTTATATATGTTTAACGGAAATCGGAGACCGCAGTGTCACTATCCTGAACTCCATGGTGCCCAGCATATTAATGCTGGGAGTTGGGGAGATTACTCTTCAGCCTCTTGTTGGCTGCAGCACCTGACTTACACCAGGCATACATACCGCAAGCCGCTCAGCTGTTTCCCAGGGGCTGAAGAAAGGCAAGTATTGTGTCTCTTTTTTTTTATCTAGGCCTCGTTCACATGGGTGCCACAGCATAGCTGCGAGAAAATCGCAGCGATATCGCTACTATTTCTCGCGGTGATACCGCGACTTTGTAGCACCACATGCGAGGATTTTCAGGGGAGGCTTGAAATATAAGCCCTTCCCCGAAAATACACCGTAGCTGAAGAAAAAAAACCATACATCACCTGTCCCGTGCTGTCAGCCCGGCCGCATCTTCTCCCCGAGTCCAAGGCACAGATTATCTTCTTCTTTTCTGGCTGGGGATTCAAAAATCCCTGCCTCCTGAAGCACTGGCTGTGATTGGCTGACACTTATTCAATCACAGCCAGCACTTGATGAATGGCAGTGATTGAACAAATCACAGCCAATCATTGAGTGCTGGCTGTGATTTGCTAAGCATCAGCCAATCCCAGCCAGCACTCGAAGAATGGCTGTGATTGTTTTAATCACTGCCATTCATCGAGCTCTGGCTGTGATTGGCTTGTGAGGGTATATGTATATATTGCCATATGTTCTTTATGCTTTATACCTATATGCAAGTTCTATTCAATTCCAAATGAGAAAAAAAAACTTATATGTCGCCTTACATCAGATATTCCAAAGGCCTTGCAAGGCGAAGACAAAATGTATCTTAAAACCCAGCAAAGGAAGAACCAGACACAAGGACGCGTACTTGGCTGTTTTTCCAGAGGCGCCGTAGCAAGATAACGACTGTTTTCACTGTCTCAGGCCGGAAATCCGGACTTCCCATGTATGGTTATGAGCCCATCACACATTCCTGGTGGTGAGACAAAGGGTATAAGATCTCATGTAATCTGTAATAAAGCGTGAAGCGCTGTCATGTCCCCGTGTGAGGAACGATACCAGACCTCCGTGTGGTGTTTCTTTCTTTACGGCCGGCAGCGGGGCAAGTGGGGTGGGCCTGATTGGTGCTGTACTTAGAATTTTACCCTGACAATTTGGCGCCCGAACGTGGGGCGGTAAAACACCGGAGCTTACAACGCATTCCACCCGGATCCACGCCACGGAGAAGCCGTCCTGCTGCAAACCGAGCCTGATCAACTCACAGAACTCCAGGTAAGACCAGCATATATTTATGTTGTGTTTTACGCTGAGAGTCTTGCAGCAGGACTGACTATCTGTGGTTTGTGACCGGACGGGTTGGGTTAAGAGTTCTACACGGTAACTCGTGGGCTTCGGGTTTGCCGTCATGGACCACTGACCGTGATATGCGCACCAATCGGTCACCCGGAAACTAGTCTGTAGTTTATTTGTACTTTGAAGTCCATGGTGTTTTTAACGATAGTGAAGGTTGTTTGTTGTATCTGCAGAAGTTTTTTTTTCTCTTACTTTTCATTTGGTCTCACAGAAGAAGGAACCCTCGGTTGTTTTAGTTGTTGATGGTTTAGCTAAGGAGAGGGAAGCACTCTGTGAGACAGGTCCCATAGAAGAGACCCTCGGTTTTAGTTTAGTTAGTTGTTGATGGTTTAGCTGAGGAGAGGGATGCACTCTTTGGGACTGGTTCCATAGAAGAAGATGCCTTCGGTTGTTTTGCCATATATAAGGGGCTGACAATTCGGGTCAGAAGGATGCACTCTATGGAGCGTGTTATTATTATTGTTGTTGTTGTTGTTCTAATATGCGTAAGATCTTATTAAAGAAGACAGAGCCCCTTATGGGCCGCCGCCGTGCGGATGAATTTGTAAACTGTAAGAAAACCTATGAAAATGTGTGACATCGACCCGCACGGTAGATTACAAAAATGGTGTCTGGGAGGAGGTTTTTAGGACCGAGAGGTGCCTTGGAAGATCAAGGTTTGCTAGAAAGTGCTGGAGGAGGAGGAGAGAGAGAGACAGTCAGAGAAAGTTGTATGTACACATTATTTGTTTAAGAAATCCGTAAGTGAAATGTTGAAAAGTACAGTAAGTGATCAAGAGGGCGTCAGGAGAGTGTCTATTGAAGGTTATATTGGCAGTTAGGTAGGGGAGAGAAATAAGAGGAACAAGCAAAGTCGAGAAGAAAGTTACAATGCATGTGATTTGTTGGCAGAGAGAGGAAAATGTGTATAATACAAGATAGATAATATATATATGTGTGTAAATATGTATATACTGTATGTGCAAATAGTTAACTGAGCTTGCTTTTAGAAGAGAAGGTTTTGTTGACATGTAAAGCTAGAGCTTGTGTTTAGTTTTCAAGGTCAAGAGATAACGAAGCGAGAGAAAATGCAATAATAACCCTGGATAATATCTCTGCTTGCTTAAATGGAATGGAGGCTTGAAATGAATTTAATTAATTATACTGTCTTAGTAGGCAGGAAATATAGCAATTTCTAAGGTATATTCTTACTTATACAGGGGTTGAAAATGAATGTTGCAAGGTCCCAGCATATGTGTTAATTATGAGTTCAAATGCAGGGAATAGTTAAGCTAAAACAATTCAGTCTGTGTTTCATATTCGTAGAGAGATAACACATGTTTTAAAAAGGTGGGGGCTTTCAGACTTGACTCAAACTCAGGGTCACGCATTCTAAAATACTTCAGTGTTTAATACGGCATATAATAGTTTCAGTAGATAAGAAATATAGAATGTCTCAGTCACTCAGCAAACTTTTTTTCACATAATTTGTCAAAGATAGCGCTCATTCACAATCTCATCTCAATAGAATCATGTACTTTGTAACATTATAGCACTCACCTCAATGTTTTTCAACTGATGTATGTATGTATGTTTGTCAAACTTTTTTTGTCTGTGCATCTGCATGTACTGGGACACGTTCAATGGGGGGTGACGGAGCAGACTTGAGCACATGGATGGATGAGAGTTAGTGACCCGTGTTCGGGCTGTGGTGAGTGTGTGATGCAGATATTGACTGGGGATAAAAAGTTCCTACCCCATGCATGGGACTTTGCTTGGTTGAGATGTGGACGTGTAGACTGTTAAGCTGAAATGAGCTGTGAAAAAAGACGCACGGAGCCAATATCGAAGGGGTGGAGCTAGATGATGTAATAGTACGTAATGTTTCATCCCTCTTGTCCACAAGGGAGGGGGTGAGGATCTTGAGCAGCTAGTAAAAGTTTTTTTTTTTTTTTTTTCTCCTGTCTCAAATTTGATAAGACATTGCAGGCAGGATCAGACTAATAATGAATTCACTTAAAGGAATATCACATTTCCAATATTAATAGGTGTTTGTAGATTATTCTGTCCCGATGTAACTCATGTCTCTGGTATTGGTGCTAACATTTTACAGGCCTTATCTTCATCCATCAAATCTTTTTACAATGTTGTACTAACTTGAACCCGGCTACTATTTCTTCCAATTGCGTACCCGGGTTCAAAGGGGGGGAGGAGAAGGCATAGGTGATCTAGGTATTGCAAGTCAGCCATTTTTAAATTTTTTGCAAGCCATTTTTAAAATTTTTACATTTTTTGCAACAAGGTTCTGATCTATTTCAAGTAGAATATCAGCCTGATTGTCTAGCATTGATGCAACAAGAAAATTTAAGTTTTAAAAAGTTACTGAAAGCCCTTGTTAACAATGCATATTTTGAGTTGTTTTTTATAGATGGTACCAGGGTGATTGACAGCTCCACACTGGATATGCAGTGGTTACACTAGGTGTCCTAAAAAGCAGAATGTCTCCGCATGTCGCAGCACAAGAAGCGGAACTAAAAGCCCTCGCTGAGGCGTGTAGAGTGGCAGAAGGTAAGACGGCAAACATTTACACTGACTCCTGGTATGCATTTGGCATAGCTCATGATTACGGCCCAAAATAGAAGGCCAGACAGTTTTTTACCTCAGCAGGACAGCCAATTAAGAATGATGCAGCGGTGCAGAGTCTCACGGAGGCTCTACTTCTACCTGACAAAGTGGAAAGCTCACACCAATTCCTACACCGGAGAAACAAGAGGCAACGCCATCACAGGCCACACAGCAAAAGCAGCGGCCCTTAAGCCGTGGAAGAAAAGAAGAATTTGACAATAACTTTGGACTTTGACTAAACCTTGGACTTTGATAAGAACTTGGACTTTGATAAAAACTTGGACTTTGATAAAAACTTGGACTTTGATAAAAACTTGGACTTTGATAAAAACTTGGACTTTGATAAAAACTTGGACTTTGATAAAAACTTGGACTTTGATAAAAACTTGGACTTTGATAAAAACTTGGACTTTGATAAAAACTTGGACTTTGATAAAAACTTGGACTTTGATAAAAACTTGGACTTTGATAAAAACTTGGACTTTGATAAAAACTTGGACTTTGATATGCTAAAGACTTTACAGTTACAAGCCAGCAAGGAAGAAAAAGGAAAAATGGACTAAAAAGGGATGGTGTATGGTGAACAGTCAACAGCACTTGCCTACCACGATCCCTGTGCCCCATGATGGCCCAGCTGATGCACAGAAAGACGCACCTCTCAAAGCAGCAATGATGTCAACACTTGAACAAGGACGGGTGGCTCCTTGGTTTTCTGTAGCTGCTGCATCATTTGTCCAATTTTGCATGATGCAAACAGGGCAGAAGTAAATTTGCCACATCACACTTGCCGGGGCCACTCTACCCATTTCAGGGATTGCAAATTGGCTACATTCAGCTACCACTTGTTGGGAAGCATGAATATGTGCTTGTTGTTGTTGATGTCTTTTCAGGTTGGAGACCTACCCTGTTACCAAAGTAAATAAGCAGGTAATCGCACAGAAGCTCATGAATGAGGTAATCCGCAGATATGGGGTACCGGAAGTGATTGAGTCAACAAAGGTACACAGTTCACAGGTGAAATAATGCAATACATCATGTCTGTTTGGGGTATATTCCAGGCTTTTCACACACCCTACCATCCGCGGAGTAGTGGGAAAGTAGATACAAAAGACAATGAAGAAAATGGGTAAATTTTGAATTGAGTGTCTTCTATTAGTTTTTCTTTTTCTTAGGAGGATACATGCCACAGTAGCTGAGTTTGGGGAATGATTTTCTTGTTAATTTTGTCATAGGTCCCTCCAAGGAATTGTCAATAATGCATTCTGTAGTCTCTGCTTTTCTCCCAGGTCCTACAGATGAGTGTCACAATCTAAAACAAGGTGACAGGGTCTATGTGAAAAAGTTTGAGCGAGAAACCCAGTTTAAAGGTCCTTACCAGATGTTGTTCACCACCCCAACTGCAGTCAAGCTCGAAGGAAAGCCCACTTGGATCCACACTTCGCACTGAAAGAACTAATGATCCTGCATATCCTTTACATGCTATAATGCGGTACAATTCCTCTAACACACACCTTTGACTACTGTACACTAGCCCCCTGTTTCAGAACAAATTAATACAATCAAATGTGCAATATGAAGAGTACACTGAGGGTGAGAATCCAACACCGCATCGTGCTAAGAGAGACATTGACGCTCCAGGTGGTAACTTTAATCCACATGTACACATAGATGCAATAGGAGTGCCAAGGAGGGTGCCAGATGAATTTAATTCTAGAGATCAGGTTAACCCATTCCCGCTGCAGGGCGTAAGTTTACGTCCTGGGAGCGGGGTACTTCCCGCAACAGGGCGTAAACTTACGTCCTGGAGATAGCGCGGGATCACATATGATCCAGCGCTATCCCGCAGCGAGAGCCGGCTGTCAGTCACAGCCGGCGTCTCGCTGCAACAGCGGGGGGACATCGGAGATGCGCCCGCCACTGTTAACCCCTTCCCTGCCGCGATCTAAGTAGATCGCGGCAGGGAAAGAGTTCACAGCGGGAGCGCGGCTCCCTCTGTGTCTCTGGCCGGAACTCGCGATGTCATCGCGAGAGCCCGGCCTGTCACCATGGCAACAGGACGCCAGACACTGGCGTCCTGTATTGCCCATGCCTGAGATCGCTGTATGAGCGATAAGGCATGGGAGAGCAGTAGCTCTGCCATACCTTATGACAGCGATCATCAGGGCAGTGGTTAAAGTCCCTCAGAGGGACACAAACAGTGTAAAAAAAAAGAAAGATTTAAAAAATGAATTTAAAAAAATGTAAAAAAAAGAGTAAGAAAACCATTTTTTATGCTTTTTCTCAGATTAGCATAAAAAAAGGTAAAAAAAAATAAAACCCCACATATTTGGTATTGTCGCGTCCGTAACGATGCGTACAATAAGTTGCACATGCTTTTGACTGTGCACGGAAAAAAACGCTTAAAAAAAAGCTAAAAAACTGAGGCAAAATGCTCATTTTTAGCATTTTGCCTCACTAAAAACGCAATAAAAGTGATCAAAAAAGCCGTATGTACGCCAAAATGGTACCAATAAAATCTACAGCTCGTCTCGCAAAAAATAAGCCCGCATAGAGCTCTGTACATCAAAAAATAAAAAAGTTACGGGACTTTGAATGCAGCAATTTAGAATAGAAAAAAAGATTTCCAAAAAAAGGGTTTTTATTGCAGAAAAGTGGGAAAACCTAAAAAAAATGTTAGAATTTTGGTATCGTTGTAACCGTACCGGTCTGCAGAAAAAATGGAAAGTCTCATTTATGCTGCATGATTAACGGTGTAAAAAAAAAAATCTATGGCAGAATTGATGCGTTTTCTCTCTCTGCTATCATAAAAAAGAAATAAAAAATTTTTACAATATAGTCTATGTACCCAAAATTGGCATCGATAAAAACTACAGTTCGCCACGCAAAAAACAAGCCCTCATACGGCCGCGTCGACGGAAAAATAAAAAAGTTATGGCTTTTGATAAACGGAGAAGAAAATCCGCCAAAAATTGTTGCGTCCTTAAGCCCAAAATAGGCCGTGTCCTTAAGGGGTTAAAGCAGGTTAGGAGTCCTTATTTGCTTTTGTCACTGTTAATAATAATGTAGATTGGATGAATTATATCTATTACAATCAGCAGAGGTTTGTAAACTACACCAGAGATGCTTCACAAGGGTTAGCTGACCAATTAGTGCCTACTGCTTCCATGGCCCTAGAGTGGCCCTGGATATGATTTTAGCAGAAAGAGGTGGGGTATGTAATTTCCTGTATGTGTATTATCCCTTTGATCAAAAAGAGTATGAGTAAGGGACTGGATAATGTGACACCAAAATTTCCCTTGTTTGAAAAAAAAGATGAAGAGCCAGTTCCGATAATGACAACCAGATACGTTACCAGAAGAAAAATGGAGAAATGTACTAGTACTGCGCCGCCCCGGTCTCATAAGATGGACTGTCAGTGGAATTCCCATTTGCCTAGGGAAAGTGCAGAAGACCTTAGGTTCCGGCGAGGGCACACCCTGCGGGGTGTTAACTCGTACAGATAGAGGGTATGGATGCCCGGAAATAAGCCCAGGGAATCCATGGCCTCCTTCTGAGGTGAGGTAGGGATCCCCCCCTTTTAGGAGTAGGGACTTACGGGCAGTGGAGAAAACCCTGACGCAAGGGAGAGACGACCGAGGAAGAGTGCAAGGTCTGGTACTTGATCTCCATATAAGTTTTTTAGGGGGGTTTGTGAGGGTATATGTATATATTGCCATATGTTCTTTATGCTTTATACCTATATGCAAGTTCTATTCAATTCCAAATGAGAAAAAAAAAACTTTTATGTCGCCTTACATCAGATATTCCAAAGGCCTTGCAAGGCGAAGACAAAATGTATCTTGAACAAAATGTATCTTAAAACCCAGCAAAGGAAGAACCAGACACAAGGACGCGTACTTGGCTGTTTTTCCAGAGGCGCCATAGCAAGATAACGACTGTTTTCACTGTCTCAGGCCGGAAATCCGGACTTCCCATATATGGTTATGAGCCCATCACACATTCCTGGTGATGAGACAAAGGGTATAAGATCTCATGTAATCTGTAAAAAAGCGCGAAGCGCTGTCATGTCCCCATGTGAGGAACGATACCAGACCTCCGTGTGGTGTTTCTTTCTTTACGGCCGGCAGCGGGGCAAGTGGGGTGGGCCTGATTGGTGCTGTACTTAGAATTTTACCCTGACAGGCTGAGGCTTAGCCAATCACAGCCAGCGCTTAGAGAAGGCGGAGATTTTTGAATTACCGCCAGAAGAGGAGAAGCTGCGGCCGGACTGACAGCACGAGACAGGTGATGTATGAGTGGGTTTTTTTCTGCAGCCAGGGCTTAAATTTTAGCTTTGACAGTATGATTTCCTACTGTCAAAGTTGCATTGCACCAAAATCGCATTTTCATGCGATGCAACAAGGGAGGAAGGCTCCATAGAGAAACATGGGCTACAAAACCTAACGAGTCCCGTGCATATAGCAGGACCCGTGAGGTTTGTGTGTCGTTTTGCAGCATGCTACAAAACATGGCATGTGGGAAGTAACACATAGGAAAGCATGGGCTTCACATACATGCGATTTGTAGCAATGATACAAAATCGCGCAACTTTGTCGCTCATGTGAACGAGGCCTTAATACTATGTCCAGCTCTTAGAATTTTTGTTACAGTGGGACAACATCCTTAAAGGGATAGCATCAGAAAATGACCTATTATATAAATCACGTTTTTGGGCTAAACATATTTTTTTAGCTCAAAAGAATTTGTGGTGATTTTTTTTTTTTTTGTCATGTAGATTAAAAAAAAAAAGGGAGCATTTTTCACACTGACCACAGAGCCTAATTGGCTGATACTACCTGATCTTTAGGCCGCTTCCACACAAGTGACACAATATCACCGTGAGAAAAGTGATATTGCAACTGTATTATGTGCGATATCGCTGTGCAGTACTGAGAAAATACAGAAAACATGACCTGTTGGCGGTCCCTGAGGACTGGAGTTTGGAAACACTGCCTTCACACGAGCGTTTTATAAAATGCTGGCCGAAAATCGTGACCATCTGATGCATTGCATTCCAATGCATCCGTTCAGATGGGCGATTTTCCATTGCGTAAAATCGTCTAGCTGGAAAAGATAACTCATCAGCCGCTTTTACGCTAGCCTGGAAAGCTAGGTCTCGACCTGTATTCTGGACGGAATGCCTCGGCCGGCCCATAGACTCCTATGAGAGCTTCCGGAAAAGGGAGGTGGGAGGGACTTTAGTAGCGTATCTGCTAAACCCCCTCCCTGCCCCTTGCCAGCTGCTGGCAAAGGGACAGGCCGAAAGATTTGCACACTAGCTTCGCTAAGCTCCCGCCCCCTCCTGTTGCTGGCAGCTGGCAAGGGGCAGACAGAGGGCAGGAGTTTAGCAAACTAGCTTCCGTCTTCTCAGTGCCCGTGTGAAGGAGCCCTTACAGGAATAAAATACTTAGTAATAGGAGAAAATCAATGTAGCTCAATAAAGAAGTAAATGGGGCAAAAAAACAACAAAAAAGAAGGCGTTTAAACTACTAAAACAAGGCAGTGAAGAAGCACTAAAAACCTAAAAAAAATAAAATTATGTAAAAAGCAGCAAAGGTAGAGACAGAGAGACTTATTGTCAAAAAGATTAAAGCTAAACCTAAACTGTTCTTTGATTTTATAAATAGTAAAAAGTTTAATACTGAAAGTGTTAGCCCTTAATAAATAATGTTGGAAAAACTGTAAAGGGTGATGAGGAGAAAGCAAATCTATTAAATAGTTTTTTCTCCAGTGTATTCACAAAGGAAAATGAAACGTCAGATGAGATGCAGCGTGATAAAGTAAACTCTCCACTAAATGTCACCAGTTTAACCCAGAAAGAAGTACAGACTCTCCTTAAAAAGATTAAAAAACAGACAAACGGCCAGGTCCTGATGGCACACACGCCTGGGTTCGAATGGAATGAAGTAATGTGATAGACAAACCGTTGTTTCTTATATGCAAGAACTTTATAATTTAGGGGACTGTTCCACTAGATTGGCATATCGCCAATGTAGTGCCAAAATTAAAAAAGGGGTCAAAAGGTGAACCTGGAAACTACAGGCTGGTAAGTCTTACTTCTATTATGGGTAAAATGTTTGAAGAGTTTCTCAGAGATGCTATCCTGGAGAACCTCAAGGAAAATGCTGTATAACTCCAATCAGCATGGGTTTATGAGGGGTTGCTCCTGTCAAACCACCCTGATCAGCTTCTACGAGGAGGTAAGTTCTAGACTGGACCGTGGAGAGTCACTGGATCTTGTGAATCTGGGCTTTTCTAAAGTGTTTGATACTGTGCCGCATAAAAGGTTGGTATATAAAATGAGAATGCTTGGTCTGGGTGAGAAGGTGGGTAAGTAACTGGTCAGTGATAGAAAGCAGAGGGTGGTTATAAATGGTACATACTCTTATTGGGTTACCGTCCCTCTGATGTAATGTATGCACATAGGTAGAGGAAATACATGTCACCATTACACACTAAATGGCAAACCACTGGGGACACTGACCTGGAAAAGGACTTGGGAATTTTAGTTTACTGTAAACTTAACTAGAGCAATTAGTGTCTGGCTGCTGCTGGCAAGGCAAATAGGATCATGGGGTGCATCAAAAGAGGTCTAGGGGCACATGACGAGAACAATGTTCTTCCTCTTTATAAATCACTAGTGAAACCACTTATGGAATATTGTGGACAGTTTTGGGTACCGATACTCAAGAAAGACATATCAAAGCTTGAACAGGTTCAAAGGTAAGCAACTGAAGTAATAAATGGAATGGGCGGACTACAATAACCAGAGAGGTTATCAAAACTGGGGTTATTTAGTTAAAAAAAAAAAGATGGCTGAAGGGTGACCTAATAATTAAGGAGATAATGCAGAGATCTCTCCCATCTATTTATACACAGTACTGTGACTGTAGCAAGGGGGTGCCCTCTATATCTAGAGGAAAGAAGGTTTCTACACCAACATAGAAGGGAGTTCTTTACTGTAAGTGCAGTGGAACTCTCTGCCTGAGGACGTGGTGATGGCTGCCTTTCTTGAGTGTTACAATATTACATGTTATAGGGTCCTCCTAGACGAGCTGCTTATCATTGAAACTGATAACGTCATTGCTAGCTCCTTCGCTCTCATGCACCCAGTTTAGACCGGCAGATAAATCATTGTCTCGTTCAAGCGAGAATAGTTCAGAATCGTTCAGTCTTACTTTAGCGAATGTGAAAGATTAAATGAGAGCTGTTTAAACTGAACGATAAGTGAACGAGCTAATGATGATTTTTATGAAATGAATGATGAACAAAATGAACAATTATCGTTTGTTCTTCAGTTGTTAGCTCACGCTTAGACCAAACTATTATCGTTGACTTTTGCTCATTTGAAGGTTTTTTTTTTAATGATAACCATTCTGTCTAAAAGCACCCATAGTCACTAATTACTTCAGAAGGGTCTGTGATCCTGGTTGCCAGATTAGAGTTGGGCCTCATGTCCACGACACGTGTGGATTTCGCACGGAAGATCCCTAATGGAATCCGCCAGTGCCTTTGTACCTGTATGTTTTCTTTCTTCTATACTGCGAATGTGTGCGGACGTGTTGGCCACCACGCCAGCACACTTGAGCATTACAAAAAATGTTTTTAAACTCTCCTGCTCTTCCCACGGAATCCACTGCCCCCGCCCACAGTGTCAACGGACACGGACTGCAGGTCAGACGGCTTCCATTGACTTCAATGGAAGCCATCTGTCTGGGAACCACAGTAAAATGGAGCAGGCTACGATTTTTCATCCACGAGCGGAAACTGCAATTGGTTTTCACTCGTGTGCATGAGCAATAGTTTTTCCATAGCATGAGATATGGAGGGTTATTGCTGTGGAATCCGGAGGCGGACACCCATGCCTAAGGCTGCATTCACACGAACATATATCGGCTCGGTTTTCACGCCGAGCTGATATACGTCGTCCTCATCTGCAGAGGGGGGAGGATGGAAGAGCCAGGAGCAGGAACTGAGCTCCCGCCCCCTCTCTGCCTCCTCTCCGCCCCTCTGCACTATTGCAATGGGGAGAGGCAAGGCGGGGTGGGGCTAAGTTCCGAGAATTAGCTCTGTTCCTGCTCCTGGCTCTTCCATCCTGCCCCCTCTGCAGATGAGGACGACGTATATCGGTTCAGCGTGAAAACAGAGCCGATATATGTTCGTGGGAATGCAGCCTTAGGAAGGATTTTTTTCCCCTTAAATGAGGAAAATTCGCTTCTTCCTCATTGGGGTTTTTGCCTTTCTCTAGATCAACACTGGGGAGTAATAGGCTGAACTGGCTGGACATATGTCTTTTTTCAGGCCAACATACTATGTTACTCTTATCAACATTCCAAAAAAGCTCCCATTATGTGCAAAAAACTAATGGGAAACAGATGTGGGAATCTTTTCAGAGGAACAAAGGAATATTATCCTTTAGCAAACAATCTAAGTATCTCCGCGTGAGGCTCAGAGATTGCCTCAACTTTCTTCTTAAATTCCTAGAGTATATAACACCAGGAGTCTTTTGCACAGAATAGGGGGGATTAAAGACCGAAAATGGACATTATATTCCTTGGCTGAGGTGCATTTGATGCATATGCTGGGGAAATGCTGCTCCCTATGGTCATAAGGAAGGGTATTCTGAGTCCTCTAACTAGAATATACAGTATAAACTTAGGGGCAGACACCAAAATTTGCATATTTGGTCTGACTGATGCAGAAATAGGTGAAAATCAAATCGATATAGGTATTTCCTGCATCTTATTCCATGCTAGAAAATTCACTCCTTTCCACTGGATACAAGCAACTCGTACTTTGGTAATTTCAAAATTAAAATGTATAACTCAATTAGAAAAGGGTGTGTATAAAAAGGAATGCTATGTATAAATGGTATACATATTGAACGACAAACATGTAATCAAATTCAAATTAATAATTATTTTACTTACAGCAACAACTTTTATTCAAGGGCACCGCCATGGGAACACAATTTGCTCCCAGTTACGCCAATTTATATATATATATATATATTTGAGGAATCATATATTAATAATCCCCAATTAGTATTTTACAAACATTTTATTGATGGCCTTTTTAGTAGTATGGGATGGCCCAGAAATTGACCTGCGTAGTCTTATTTCAGATTTTAATAATTATAATCTATAGCAGGGGTCCGCAACTCCAGTCCTCAGGGACCACCAACAGGTCATGTTTTCAGGATATCCTATGGTAAGAACCCCTGTGGCAATGTCTGAAGCACCGACAATAATTACATCACCTGTGCAATACTGAGGAAATCCTGAAAACATGACCTGTTGACTGTCCCTGAGGACTGGAGTTGGGGAACACTGATCTGTAGGAACCAGAGCTTATAAGTAATAACATTACGGTATTTTTAAATCTAGAGCTTTTTAATTTTGAGGGGAAAATCCACTCCAAAACTCATTTTAAATCAGTTGATGCAAATAGTTATTTGGATTTTAAGAGCTGCCATGCTAAATCGTGGAAAGTTAATATCCCTTAAATTCTGTAGGATAAGGAGAAATTGTTCCACATTCGCATTTCATTGAGAACCGTTTTCTATAGAAAGGTTATCCTGACACCTTATCGGCTTCAGCAATTTTTAAAGCTCAATTTGGAAAATCATCCACAAACTTGAACTTCTCTATTATTAAAGAACACAATAAAAGTACCACATTTGTAACTCGCTACAATATCCAGCATAACGGTATAAAAAATATTTTATCCAAATATTGGGGCATCCTACTAGGTGACTCCTTTCTCTCCAAAGATATTCCAAGCCAACCATGGGTGGTTTTTACGGGGAATGTAACTGTTAGAAATATATTCGGCCCCTCACTACATGGGAGACATCAGCAGAACCACCATGGAACATCATTGGATGTATGGGGAAATCGCCTTGGTGTCGCTTTCAAATGCAGTGTAAGAAATTGCAAATGCTGTTTCACTATTTGTCACAACAGAAGGGGTGATACTTTTGATGGAGGAAAATAACTATATGATAAAAGATTTCTTGAACTGTAGATCTAAGTATATAGTCCATCTTCTAGAGTGTCCTTGTGGCCTCAAATATATGGAGAACACTATTAATGCTCTCCAAATTAAGGTAAACAAATACCATGCCAATATAGTATATGGCTTCTAGTGCCAGAATGTCTCCTGCCACTTTTCTGTTTATTAAGAAACAAATGTATTGGATTTTTCATCTCGATAATTTATGAATTCTTTAAAAACAAATTTTAATCCCTCCTTCAGAATACTAATGCCACTCATGGGGTCTGCGAGCACAGTGGGAGAAGGTGAATATATTACATTGTGTACTCATGATTTCACTCACCTCCCGCTTTGCTACTAATAGGTCAGCTTCCCAGACTTGCCTTCCCTCTGCTGTTTCTGGCAGATGCGGGTATCATCCTGCTTTCTCTATTACATGAACTACTGCACACTTCCTGCCAGCAAATCAGGGGTTACTTCCTCCAGTACTCCAGAAATTCAGCTGTAGGGCATGGGCAATTACCTCCCTATTTAGCTGAGCTGGGAATCCTCCCTCCTTGCCTCAGTGTTTGCGTGTTTGTCTCAGACACCCAGCATAGGTCCTGTCTATGACTTCTTACTCTGTATTGATACCTGTATTCATTTGTTTGCTGTCTTCCTGTCTTTGTTCCTCGTCTGTCTATGACCTCATGGTCATCTCTGTGTTTTGTTCTCGTCTGTGTGCTTTTGTTCATTGCCTTCCTGTCTCTGCACTATTCCGGTCCCTGTGGTGTGTACTGTCCTGTGTTCTATCAGGGATAGTCAGGCCTGAGAGGAAGACCGTGGAGCTGTCCTTGATAGGACGTCTATGCTTTTAGTGAAAAGAGAAAAGAACTCCTGCTCTCAGAGTGCCCCAGACGTAAGCGCAAGAGTTTTTTTCTCTTTTCACTTCTAGTTCTCACCCCTCCCTGAGGCTGCCTTTACTCCCAAGGGATTTCTCCTTGCTCTAGCTCTCCTCTGGATGTCCTTTGGGACAGGGTGTCTCCCTTTTTGCGCAGCAGTTTTTCTACACACAGTTATGGCAGGCATGCCCCACCAAGGATTTGACTGCAATCAACTGGATACATACCTAGAGGCGCAGTCCTACCAAGCTTCCTTTGTGATCTAAGTACCCCCATCTTCCCAACTAGCAAAGGGTGAGATTTCCCCTCTGACCACCGAAAGAAAGGGATATCTCAGCACGGAGGACGCTGCAGACTTCCGCATCGCCACTGGAGACCAGCAGCGCAAGGTACCGGGACGCCCCGGACCAGGTGACTATAAGTTCCCCCAAAATAAGACACTGCCTCTTTTGGGGCAAAAATTAATATAAGACAGTGTCTTATTTTGGGGTAAACACGGTATAATTTCTAGTAATTATTAGGAAATTATAGTACCAGTATTTCTCTGCTGCATGCACGCCAGATACAGTTCTACTACATACATTCTTCATCCCATACAACAGGCATCACAAGCAGCACATCGGGATGAAGGATTTGGGATGAAGTCACCATCATGCTTGACTCCCGATCACATGATGGTGATGTCATCACAGGTCCTTCATCCCGAGAGTTACATGCTCCGCCCCTGATCACATGGTGGTGATGTTATCACAGGTCCTTAATCCTGAGTGAGCCACATGCTCCGCCCTTGATCACATGATGATGGTGACCTCACCACAGGTCCTTCAACCCGAGTTACATGCTCTGCCGCTGATCACATGATCGTGATGTCATCACAGGTCCTACATCCTGAGTTGCATGCTCCGCCCCTGATCACATGACAGTGATGTCATCACAGGTCCTTTATCCCTGTGCAGATTATAGGCAGACTACATCTACAAACTACCGGACCTCTGATGATGTTATCTTCAAGTGATCAGGGGTGGAGCATGTAACTCCCTCACTGGGAATGAAAGACCATTAATCGCAGTCATGTGATCAGGGCGTAGCATGTAAGTCCCTCACAAACCCACTCACTACTCACTCACGCATAGACAGGTCATCGTTAGTATTTTCACTAGTAATTATAGTACCAGTGTTTCTGGTGGTACAACGCGACATTGACTAATATAAAATAGTGAAATAGATTGGCGTTGTAAGCACACAGCTGCTAGTTTACGACCTGTGATCACGTCACTGTCATTGTACCTCTAGGGTGTGTCATAGATAATAGCTAGCTCTGCTATATGCAAGTCACACACACAGGTCTGCTACACGCACGACACACACAGGTCTGCTACATGCACATCACACACGCACAGCCCTGCTACACGCATGTAGCACAGCACTGTTACATGCACAACTCCTCTACGCTCGTGTCACAGACACGCACACCTCTACTATACCTACGTCAGAGACACACCTCTGCTACATGCACGTCTCACACACAGCTCTGCTACATGCACGTCTCACACACAGCTCTGCTACATGCAAGTCTCAGATGCACAGCTCTGCTACATGCACATCACACATACCTCTGCTACTCGCACATTACGCACACAAATGTACACAGCTCTGCTACTCGCATATCACACACACAGCTCTGCTCCACACGTCACACAAAGCTCTGCTACACACACGTCACATACACACAACTGCTGCGTGCACGTCAGACACGCATAGCTCTGCTGCACGCACGTCACAGAAACAACTCTGCTGCACGCATGTCACAGAAACAACTCTGCTGCACGCATGTCACAGAAACAACTCTGCTGCACGCATGTCACAGAAACAACTCTGCTGCACGGCCCACAGCTGTGCTTCACACACACAGCTGTTATAGACACACACACACACGGCTCCGCTGCACGCACATCCCACACATGCAGCTGTGTGACAGGCACGTCACACAACTCTGCTAGATATGCGCATACAGCTCTGCTACACATACATCCCACACAGCTCTGCTACAAATACGTCCCACACAAAGCTTTACTGCAGGCAAATCATACAGAGCCTTGCACATCATCATGGCACACACAGCTCTGCTACATGCACAACACACATAGCTGCTACACGCATGTCAGACACACCTCTGCTCCTCGTACTAACGCACACACAGTTCTGCTGCACGCACGTCACACATACTTCTGCTATACACACGAGCGCCTCACGCACGCGCAGCCCTGTGCTACGCACGCGCAGCTCTACTACGCACGCGCAGCTCTGCTACACCCAAGTCACACGCGCACAGCTCTGCTACACCCAAGTCACACGCGCACAGCTCTGCTACATCCAAGTCTCACACAGCTCTGCTACATCCAAGTCTCACACAGCTCTGCTACATCCAAGTCTCACACAGCTCTGCTACATTCACGTCTCACACAGCTCTGCTACATCCACGTCTCACACAGCTCTGCTACATCCACGTCTCACACAGCTCTGCTACATCCACGTCTCACACAGCTCTGCTACATCCACGTCTCACACAGCTCTGCTACATCCACGTCTCACACAGCTCTGCTACATCCAAGACTCACACAGCTCTGCTACATCCAAGACTCACACAGCTCTGCTACATCCAAGACTCACACAGCTCTGCTACATCCAAGTCTCACACACAGCTTTGCTACATCCAAGACTCACACAGCTCTGCTACATCCAAGTCACACACACAGCTTTGCTACATCCAAGTCACACACACAGCTTTGCTACATCCAAGACACACACACACACAGCTCTGCTACATCCAAGACACACACACACAGCTCTGCTACATCCAAGTCACACACACAGCTTTGCTACGTCCAAGTCTCACACACAGCTTTGCTACATCCAAGACACACACACACAGCTCTGCTACATCCAAGTCACACACACAAACAGCACTGCTACACACACTTCACGAACACAGCTTTGCTACATGCACATAATAAACACATAGCTCTGGTACATGTACAGGACATACAGCATCCCATACAATGACCACAGCAGGGTCCTGCGCACACTCATCACCCCCTGGTCATGTGACCCTAGACTTTTCCCACACAGATGACTAATCACATAACGGTGACATCTTCACAGGTACCATAAGCACATAACTGCTGCCTAGCTCTGCAGGTTTTTAATAAAGCTCAGAGCCCCTGTGACTTGAGGATGTGAATATGATGGTGTCATCTTCACATGTAGCTGACAGTCAGTGACTTACAGACAGGTCTTTAGTATTCCATAGCAACTGTGGCCATGGGGGTTTGTAGGGGGATGTAGTCTACCTGTAATCTGCACAGGGATGAAGGACCTTTGATGTCACCATCATGTGATTAGGGACAGAGCATCTAACACACTCGCAGACGGACAGGTGGCCGTTAGTATTTTGATTGGGGTGGTGTTAGAAGGTTCTAGCTTACCTGCCTATTATAGTTTTTGCCTTGCTTTTATCAGAACTTGAAGGTAACAATGACTTTAATGCATCACTAAAGTTACATTCTTGGATATGGAGCTTCAGGAAAGGGCATAATCTTATGATCAGTAGGGGTCCAATCATGGGTCTCCTCACCAATTCCTAGAACGGGGGTCCCAAAGGCCACAAATTCACACTATGCCTCCATTCATTTCAATATGAGCATTGGAAAATTGTCAAACACAAGTCCTTGACAATCTCTGGTTCTACCATTGAAATGAATAAAGCAGCACACATGCATGACTTCCGCTCCAAACATGCAGGGACCTCGTGAGCCCCGTTTCTCAGGATCAGTGGGCATCTCAGTGGTTGGACCCCAACCCATGACAAAGTTACCTCTGGCTTGTGGCTAAGGGATAACATAACTTTGCAGAACTTCAATAGGTTTATAGTTCTGCATGCAGTGAGCTCCGCCAAGTGGGGGTTGGAAGCTTTTTTCGGTGTTCCTGTAGCGGTTACTTTACTAATGTCCCTGAATGTACAGCAATGCAAATCTAAAATGAAGGAGATACAAGGCCTTACCAGTCAGTATTGCATTAAAGTGGTATTCCCAATATCAGTGTGTTCAAAATAGTAAAACAAACATCTTATGGGTGAGTGCATGATTTGCAAAATGCTCCATTCTCCAGATATTGATTCCTCTACTTTCTGGTTGTTTACTGTTTGTTGCCAGGGGAACTAACTAGCAGATTTAGAGGAAGGAAAGACGTAATAAGTGCACAAGTGCCTGCCTCTTCTGAGATATAGTGGAGCTGGTCGATTCCCCTGGCAATGAACAGTAAACAAGCAGAAAGCAGAGGAATCAATATCTGGAGAATAGAGCATTTTGGAAATAAATCATCCTATGGGAGTGTGCATTGTTTGGCGATTTCAAAACGCATTCAAATAGGATTTCCGAAATGCGAATACCCCCTTTAAATATGTCAGTCAACTCATTAGGCATTTAAGGCTTCCCCTCCCTTACACCACCTCATGGCTGAATTACATGTACACTAACCATTCGTAACAAAAATGGCACATGTTTAAGCCTCATCCCTTTCTCTAAAGCAGGGGTGTCAAACTCATTTTCACAGAGAGCCACATCAGCCTTATGGCTGCCTTCAAAAGGCCGATTCTAATTGTAAGACCAGTGGCGCACACTATTATACACACACATATATATATATATATATATATATATATATATATATATATATATACACACACATATACACATAGGCGCAAACTATTATTATACATATGTGTATACACAGACGCACACCGTTCTGCACATATATACGCACACCGTTCTGCACATATATACGCACACCGTTCTGCACATATATATATATATACGCACACCATTCTGCACATATATACGCACACCGTTCTGCACATATATATATATATACGCACACCGTTCTGCACATATATACGCACACCGTTCTGCACATATATACGCACACCATTCTGCACATATATACGCACACCATTCTGCACATATATACGCACACCATTCTGCACATATATACGCACACCATTCTGCACATATATACGCACACCATTCTGCACATATATACGCACGGACGCACACCATTCTGCACATATATACGCACGGACGCACACCATTCTGCACATATATACGCACGGACGCACACCATTCTGCACATATATACGCACGGACGCACACCATTCTGCACATATATACGCACGGACGCACACCATTCTGCACATATATACGCACGGACGCACACCATTCTGCACATATATACGCACGGACGCACACCATTCTACACATATATACGCAGACGCACACCATTCTACACATATATACGCAGACGCACACCATTCTACACATATATACGCAGACGCACACCATTCTACACATATATACGCAGACGCACACCATTCTACACATATATACGCACACTATTCTACACATATAGCACAGACGCACACTATTATACAAATATATGTACAGACACACACACTATATATATATATATATATATATATATACACATACACACACACACATATACATACACACACACAAATATATAATGTGTGTGTGTGTGTGCACCTATCTCTACACACACAGGTGCACATACATATATGACATGTGCACACACATATGCACACTTCTGCATTTTTATACACATTTTTATACTTACCTGCATCCAATATGTCCCACTGGCAGGTATACCGGCTGCTCTCAGTCCTTCTTGGGGCCCTCTTGCATATTTGGGCCACTGCTGTCTCCCAGGCCTGCAGCCATGAACAGAGGGAGGGCCAGTGACAGAAGGTCAGCGCTGACCAGGCTCTCACACTTCAGCTGCTCCTCCTTAGCGCTGCTCTCTTCGCACCAGAGATCATGTTCTCTGCAGTCTTCTTCCCTCCTCCGCGGCCGTTGTCAGTCTGCTATCGGCACTCCTATCACTGTCTGCACTAGACAGAACAAGCCGATAGAAGATCGCATACTGACAGCAGCACTGGTGAGGGAACTTTGTGCACAGCCAGTGGGCCACAGAAAACAAGGTGGTGGGCTGGATTCGGCCCGCAGGGCTTGTGTTTGACACCTGTGCTCTAAAGACCTCATCGATAAAAAGTATTGAAAACACATAATACTGTAAGTCTTACGTGAATTTTGCCAAGAAAATTTCCCTTAATACCAATGAACGCCTGTGGGGTAAATAGTTTTATGCATGGCTCTTACACAATGAGCAGAAGCAATGCTCATGAGATCTAGAAGAAATATTTTCAAAAATGGATCTTCATTTACTCAGTGATTTGCACTGTTGAGTTGAATGCCAACCAAGAACATGAAATTCGTATGACATTATGTGTGTTCACATTTGACCATTAATTACATTTAAATACAGTTATACTATGTAGACGTGGAGTTTGTGTTGTACTCCAGAGCTGCACTCACTATTCTGCTGATTGTTATTGGAGACAGTCAGCAAGCTTGTCATCAACCACCCTTGCTGCTTAACTGAGCTCCTATAATGCAGGGTGAGTTTGTTGTTTCTTACATCGGAAAACTTAAGTGTCTTGTGTAAAGATAACACTTCCCAGGATGGAAATTTTCAGAGCAAGTCCCATGCAGACCCTGAACAAGGAGGGGGTGTTAAAAGGGTTGTCCAAGTTTTAGATCTTATGTAAAATGCATTCACCAAGCAGTAACATCAATAGACATACTCGCCTCTCCTAGCTCCTGCTGTGTCCCACGGCTCCCCTCTACCATTACGTCTACAGGCTTACTCAGCCTATTTATGGGAGGTCACAGGTGCTGCAGCCAATAACAGAACTCCGTGCTCGATCGCTGAGTTCGGTTATTGGCTGCAATGCCTGTTATGTCCCGTAAACCAGTCGGGACTGCAGCCACTAAAGCAAACACCAGAACAGAGGACTGAGAGTCGCTGCAGGACACAGTGGGAGTGGGGAGTATAAGCCTGAATGCATTTTACACATGATATATAACTTAAAGAAAAGCACTTTAACCCCTTAGTGATGGCCCAATAGTGTTTTTACGTCCTGCCATTGCAGGACATGTATGGAGGGAGATAGCGCCACTATCTCCCTCCATACAGCGGGGGTGTCAGCTGTTTATTACAGCTGACACCCGCGGGCAATAGCTGTAATCAGCCGCACAGCTGATTGCAGGCTATAAACCTTTTAAATGCCCCAACGATGTTCGGGGGTCCCCGTTCCCCGTCGAGTGGCTTGATAGGCTGCCTGTCAGAATGCAGTATGATGTAATGCTACAGCATTACATCATACATACTACAGGAGCGATCAAAGCATCGCTGATTGTTGTCCCCTCTGGGGACTGAAAGAAAGTGTAAAAATAAAAACAATAGTCTTACTAATTATTTAAAAAAAATGTAAGTAAAAAAAAAACCTTTTTGCCATATTTGCAATAAAAGAATCTAAATAATAAAGCAAAAAAACGTATTTGGTATCGCTGCGTCTGTAAAAGTCCGATCTACCAAAGTAATGCATTATTTACCCCATACAGTGAACGTCCCTTTAAGATTACCTTTAAGAGATTTCTCCTCTGCAGACATCCTATGACCTCAGACTATAACTTCTCCCCCACTAGCTACAAAGAGGGTCTTAATGGTGCCCTATAGACTCTGCTGGTGTCGGTTACTGGGATCTAACGAATGTAGGATGATGTATAAAGTGAGGATTTGGGGAAACGTAATACTTTATAGAACTAAACTTTTTTCATTGGTCCAGGGAAACCACACACAAAATGTCCATAATCTGACGTCACATGAGCCATGAACAATATGCCATTCAATAGTGATTACATTTTTCTTTAATAAATAGATTTGGTTATGTTTACATTGTATATCTAGACTCACAGGACCAGTAACAAACGCGTTTCACATAGTCCTTGCAGGCAATTTCCTGATGTGGCCTCTTCCCCAAAGTTTTATTTGGAGAAACCGGAGATATCCTAATATTGTGGACGTCGTGTGAACAGCCATCAAATGGGTTCTTGGTTGTGTTCATCCCTTGTAATTTCTGGTGTTGGGGGTGGCTTGATTGTGTAGTACACTCTCCTGTATTTGGAGAGGTCTCCTTGGACGGGAGCTGGAAGGATTTGGAAAAAATATGTGTACGCTGATGCAGATGCAACAGGGACTGGAAGCTGAAGGCTCTCTCACAGAACTTGCACTTGTATGGTCTCATCCTCTTATGTTTACCCCTGTGCATGAATAGTGTAAGCATTTTCTCAAACCTTTGTCCACATTCGTGACAAACAAGCACCAGGCTGTGGGACAATCGGTGCTTCATTAATGTCCTACGGTGCCTGAAACATTTCTTGCACTTCTTACACCTAAAGAGCCTCTCATCAGAAAACACTTTTGGTTGCTCTTCCACAAGACTTTCTTCTTTCTTGAAGTTTCGTCTTTGTTCCTTCGCAGAGTGAACAGCAAAGACAGGAACTAAAGGAAGTACACATGGGGACACGTCTTCAGTCAACCAACCAAGGTCTGCGCGCCCATCGTGGTTAGAAAGTGGTGTGTTTTGGCTGTGGGCTGAAAAGTGGCCATCAGCAGCTTCAGGTTCCATTAGAGGACTCACGGGTTGTAGGTCACCATCTCCATCTTCGTCCTTGGAATGAACTTCGGCATGTCTAAGAAGATAGGGCAGTCTAGTGTAGACCTTCTCACACTTATGACACTTGTAGAATTTGTTTCCCAAGTGCTCTCGCATGTGGTTCATTAAAGTAGTCTTGAAGCGGAAGTGCTGGTGACACAGGGTACATTCTAGGAGCTTCGCATGAGCTTCTTTTATGTGCAGTTTAAGCTTCAGAACACTATTGAACTTCTCACCGCAATTTACACACAGCTTTGGTGTCCGATGGACTGCTTTGTGCTTTTTTAAGTCGCTGGGATTCTGGAACACTGCCTGGCATGTATAACACTTATGTTCGATAGCTTGATGGGTTTTCAGGTGTTTCTTAAGGTGGTGAGGCTTCTTGAAGCTCTTCTCACAGAAGGAGCACTTATAAGGTTGTTTGTGGAAGTGACTCCTCTGGTGCGCTATCAGATAACCCTCCTGGCTGTAACGTTTTCCACAGTCAACACAGACAAACGGTTTATCGCTGTTGAGCTTTGCAAAGCTGCAGTAACAGTTTACAACACCTTTACACTTCAGACATATCGGTTGACAATCTTTCAACTTTATCTTCTGCCCAGGAGTTACAGAGTCATTGATTGCTTGATTCAAGATTTGACTCTCAGTGACGACTCCACTTCCTAAAATACAAAAATTGAAGAGTCCATTAAATGAAGACCTTATCATCCATGTAAGATTCCTATATTTCTCCAAAGTCTATAGTGGAGCATATAAAATGTTACATAGGCTTTAACGCCTTCCCAAGTAACCTAATCTGTTAGTGGCATGGCCCCGGTGACTGAAGTCTGTTAATTTACCTGCGGTCTTCGATGGCATTGTATGCTACCGCATGCAGTGCAATCGGCAAAATCAGGTTGTCACACTTACAGTCAGACCCTGTATTGTGACATGAAAATTTAGAATTGTCTGGACCGGCTACAATTAAAGCCCAACCATACCCCCACCAATCCAGAAAATGGCAGGCCCGACTGTCCCCACATAAATGTAGCAGCAGTTTACACATTCGTGCCACTCTGTTAATTTCAATAACAGCTCCAGAAGTAGTTGAGTATTAGCGCTTGGGATTTTCCAACACGGCCATTAAAATGAATGGAGTAGTGGTATGTGAGACCACCGCTTCATTCATGGAGGACCAACGGGACATCCATTCTCAGGATTGGTGGGTGTACCAATAGTCGGACCCCCACCGATCATAAAATTATTCCATCCTGTGAATAGTGGATGAAATTATAATATTTTTGGTACAACCCCTTTAAAGGAATTGCCTTATTAATCACAGGCAACCCCTTTAATACTGTATGAGAGCACCAGCTCCTGAGATTCTTAGAAAATAGTTATTTTGGGGAGGGGAAGTTGCTGTTTTCTTTACATTTCCTCTGTGGCTGTCACTACCATTGAAATGTAGTATTACAGGTGTCCATTCGTCCATTTAGAAATGACGAATGGACACAGGGAGTCCCCTCTATAACATCTGTTATGTCCTTATAGCCCACATGGGCAGAGGTTGTCCCGATGACACAAACCCTTTAGTGTTCTTGCCCAAATCATACAGCAAGCCTTTTTCTAGACTGTATTCTCCTGTATGTTGACAATGTACACATAGATTTACTCTCATCATCCTGTGTCCTTCTCTACTGATTCTGGAATATCAGAGGATATTGATTCAGTGTTCATTACTTACTAGGTAACACATAATTGGCGTTGGACTGCACTATGAGCAAATACGTCATACCCTCCAATGCTTGCGGCTTTGGCCTCTTCATTTCTAAGAAATAAAAAAAATAATATGGATTCTGCAGATATACACGAAGCCAGAACAATGCTACCAATAAGGAATGGACCCTAAAAGTGCATTTACACTGAAAGATGATCGCTTAAAAAAAGAAATAAATAAATCGCTCAAAAGGACAGTTTGAGTGACAGTTTTGAGCGATCATATCTGCATGACTCTTAAGTAGCTAATTAGCTACTTAAAGAGTTAAATGCAGCCGAAGTGGGACACAACTGATAACTCAGAGAAAAGCAGCTGTTTCGTATATGCAAACAGCTGCTTTGTTCTCTGAGCTTTCAGCTGGTATCCTGCTGAGAAGTCCCAGCAGGATACCAGCTGAAAGAAAGCTATCAGCGCCGCCCACTGAGAAAATCAGCATGCGGCGCTGAAAACAGTTATTGCTAATTTCTAGCTCGCTAGAAATCAACGATTAACAAACAGTGCACGATGGCAGTGCGTTTAGAGACAACGATGATCGGGCAAAAGATGGCTTTTGAGTGATAATTATTGTGTCTAAATGGGCCTTAAGAGCTTGAGAATGGGATGGTCTCACAATAATGCCTACATTAAATATGTAAACAAATCTTTGAGCCATCTTAGAAGTGTGGTCTCAATGTAGACAGTGGTGGCAAATACCTAGGATATACCACTTATGTCTGGCTAGCTGGGGTTTGACTGCTAGAACAAAGCGGCAATAGAGGTATGAGAGATCTCTGCCACTTATTTCCAGCTAGACCATTATAACCGGTGGCAGCTGCAAGGGAAACACTGAGTGGAACTAGGTTTAGGATGAGACAAGCTCATTGAGTCGTTTGTTCAGTCTTTTCTAACCTATAGTGGGTAGCATTACTAGGGCTGTCCCTACAGCCCCCAGATCTTCAGTGATATAAGAGTAGTGGATCTATGCCTAACTAGGCACTGGTTGCGGTCACCCAGAGACAAAATAAAAAATTGACAGAAGATGGGCTAAATATTACTGGAGGACTTACGTTATTGGGGGAGCAGTGATTATTGGTAGACAGATCAATATCTATACCTGTATGTGAGGAGAGCCTTGAGGTTTTACATTCCTTAGATGAATCGGACATCTCCCACTGCTCAATTTGATTGAACAAGGCTGGTTCTTCAATGTCAAGTCCTGAAAAATAAAAGTTACAACATTTACCATAGAATGGTAGAGTTAGAAGGGACCTCCAGGGTCATCGGGCCCAACCCCCTGCTCAGTGCAGGATTCACTAAATCATCCAAGACAGATATCTGTCCAGCCTTTTGTTTGAACACTTTCATTGAAGGAGAACTCACCACCTCCTGTGGTAACCTGTTCCACTCATTGATCATCCTGAGCCTCGTGTGGCGCAGAGTGTAAGCTCTCACCTACGACCTGAAGGCTGCAAGTTCGATCCCCGCATGATTCAGGTAGCCAGCTCAAGGTTGACTCAGCCTTCCATCCTTCCGAGGTCGGTAAAATGAGAACCCAGCTTGGTGGGGGGGGTAATAAGTAATTATTACCTGAAAGCACTGCGGAATAAGTTGGCGCTATACAAATACCAAGATTTATTTATTTTATTTTATTTATCACCCTCACTGTCAGAAAGTTTTTTTCTAATATCTAATTTGTGTCTCCTCCCTTTCAGTTTCATCCCGTCGCTTCTGGTTTTTCCTTGTGCAAATGAGAATAGGGCTGATCCCTCTGCACTGTGACAGCCCTTCAGATATTTGTAGACAGCTATTAAGTCTCCTCTCAGCCTTTTTTTTGCAAGCTAAACATTCCCAGATCCTTTAACTGTTCCTCATAGGACATGATTTGCATACCGCTCACCATCTTGGTAACTTTTCTCTGAACTTGCTTCAGTTTGTCTATCTCTTTTTTAAAGTGGGGTGCCCAGAACTGGACACAGTATTCCAGATGAGGTCTGACTAAGGAAGAGTAGAGGGTGATAATGACCTCACATGATCTAGACTCTATGCTTCTCTTAATACATCCCAGAATTGTGTTTGCCTTTTTGGCTGCTGCATCACATTGTAGACTCATGTTCAGTCTATGATCTATTAGTATACCCAAGTCTTTGTCACATGTGCTGCTGCTTAGCCCAATTCCTCCCATTCTGTATGTGCTTTTTTTCATTTTTCTTGCCCAGACAGCGGACTTTGCATTTCTCCTTGTTAAATACCATTGTTAGCTGCTGCCCACTGTTCAAGCTTTTATGGATCTTTTTGAATCCTCCCTCTCTTCCCTAGTGTTAGCTATCCCTCCTAGCTTTGTGTCATCAGCAAATTTGATCAGTTTCCTATCAATTCCCTCCTCCAGATCATTTATAAAAAATGTTGAACACTGGGCCTAGGACAGAGCCTTGTGGTATCCAACTTGATATATTCTTCCACTTGGATGTGCAGCCATTTATAACCACTCTGAGTACGATCACTCAGCCAGTTGTGAATCCACCTAACAGTTGCCTTGTCAATCCCATATTTGGGCATTTTTTCAATAGGTATGGTATGAGATACTTTGTCAAATGCTTTCCTAAAGTCAAGATATACTATCTACCGCATTTCCCTGATCAACCCAGTCAGTGATTCTGTCATAGAAGTAAATTAAATTTGTCTGGCATGACTTGTTTGTTACAAACCCATGCTGGCTCTGGTTAATTACTCCATTTTAATCCAAGTACTTGCATACATGCTGTTTAATAATTTGTTCAAAGATCTTTCCCGGTATAGAAGTCATGCTCACAGGCCTGTAGTTTCCTGGATCCACCTTCTTCCCTTTTTTGAAGATAAGGACAACATTTGCCCTTTTCCAATCTTCTGGGACTTCTGATCTCCAGGAATTTTCAAAGATTATGGCGAATGGTTCAGCAATTACCTCCGCTGCTTCCTTAAGTATCCTAGGATGTAATTCATCTGAACTTTGAGACTCGAATTCATTTAAGTTAGCTAAGTGTTCCCTCACCATCTCTCTGCTTACAGATAGCCTGCATTCTTTTATTCCCCCAATAGCACAGGGAAGATCAGTTGATGTTCCATCTACTTTCTGAGAGAAAACAGATACAAAATAGGAATTTAAAAGTTCGGCCTTTTCAACATCATTCTTAACCAATTCACCTTTTTCATCTTATAAGCAACCTATAGCATTTTTGACTTTTCTTTTGCTTTTGACATACCCCCAAAATCCTTTTTATTGCTTTTGGCCTCTTTAGCAAGGATCAATTCATTATCAGTAGAGATGAGCGAGTATACTCGCTAAGGCACATTACTCGAGCGAGTAGTGTCTTAGCCGAGTATCTCCCCGCTCGTCTCTAAAGATTTGGGGACAGTCACCGGTGACAGGTGAGTTGCGGCGGGGAGCAGGGGGGAGAGAGATCTCCCCTCCGTTCCTCCCCGCTCTCCCCCGCCGCTCCCCACCCCCCGAATCTATAGAGACGAACGGGGAGATACTCGGCTAATGCACTACTCGCTCGAGTAATGTGCCTTAGTGAGTATACTCGCTCATCTCTAATTATCAGCTTTAGCTCTTCTGACACTTGCCCTACAGTTTCTGCAGACCGCATTATATTCTTCTTTAGATATTCCTCCGTCTTTCCATCTGATAAACACGTTTTTCATTGTTTTTAACGTGTGCAAGTTCTGTGTCTCTTTAAATGCTTCCCATTCTTCCTTCTTTTAGGGATTGTTAACAATTGTGCTTTGAGAATCTCATTTCGCAATATTTCCCAACCTTCTTGGCACGTGACAAAGGGACCAAACCCAATTACAAAGTTATACTATGTAAACTGGCTTAACCATGTACAGTGGGGGAAAAAAGTATTTAGTCAGATACCAATTGTACAAGTTCTCCCATTTATAAAGATGAGAGGCCTGTAATTGACATCATAGGTAGACCTCAACTATGAGAGACAACATGAGAAAACACATCCAGAAAATCACATTGTCTGATTTTTAACAAATTTATTTGCAAATTATGGTGGAAAATAAGTATTTGGTCAATAACAAAAGTTCATCTCAATACTTTGTTATAAATCCTTTATTGGCAATGACAGAGGTCAAACGTTTTCTGTAAGTCCTCACAAGGTTGGCACACACTGTGGCTGGTATGTTGGCCCATTCCTCCATGCAGATCTCCTCAAGAGCAGTGATGTTTTGGGGCTGTCGCTGGGCAACACGGACCTTCAACTCCCTCCAAAGGTTTTCTATAGGGTAGAGATCTGGAAATTGGCTAGGCCACTCCAGGAACTTGAAATGCTTCTTACGAAGCCACTCCTTCATTGCCCTGGTGGTGTGCTTGGGATCATTGTCATGCTGAAAGACCCAGCCACGTTTCATCTTCAGTGCCCTTGCTGATGGAAGGAGGTTTGCACTCAAAATCTCACGATACATGGCCCTATTCATTCTTTCATGTGTACGGATCAGCCATCCTGGTCCCTTTGCAGAGAAACAGCCCCAAAGCATGATGTTGCCACCCCCATGTTTCACAGTAGGTATGGTGTTCTTTGGATGCAACTCAGCATTCTTTCTCCTGTAAACACGACAAGTTGTCTTTCTGCCAAACAGTTCTACTTTGGTTTCATCTGACCATATGACATTCTCCCAATACTCTTCTGGATCATCCAAATGTTCTCTAGCAAACTTCAGTCGGGCCCGGACATGCACTGGCTTAAGAAGAAGGACATGTCTGGCACTGCAGGATCTGAGTCCCTGGCGGCATAGTATGTTACTGATGGTAGCCTTTGTTACATTGGTCCCAGGTCTCTGCAGGTCATTCACTAGGTTCCCCCGTGTGGTTCTGGGATTTTTGCTCATCTTTCTTGTAATCATTTTGACCCCACGGGGTGAGATCTTGCATGGAGCCCCAGATCGAGGGAGATTATCAGTGGTCTTGTATCCCTTCCATTTTCTAATTATTGCTCCCACAGTTGATTTCTTCACACCAAGCTGCTTGCCTATTGCAGATTCAGTCTTCCCATTCTGGTGCAGGGCTACAATTTTGTTTCTGGTGTCCTTCAACAGCTCTTTGGTCTTCACTATAGAGGAGTTTGGAGTGTGACTGCTTGAGGTTGTGGACAGGTGTCTATTATACTGATAACAAGTTTAAACAGGTGCTATTATTACAGGTAATGAGTGGAGGACCGAGGAGCCTCTTAAAGAAGAAGTTACAGGTCTGTGGGACCTAGAAATCTTGCTTGTCTGTAGGTGACCAAATACTTATTTTCCACCATACTTTGCAAATAAATTAGTTAAAAATCAGACAATGTGATTTTCTGGATGTGTTTTCTCATGTTGTCTCTCATAGTTGAGGTCTACCTATGATGTCAATTACAAGCCTCTCATCTTTTTAAGTGGGAGAACTTGTACAATTGGTATCTGACTAAATACTTCCCCCCCCCCCCCCCCCCACACTGTATGTCAGGGAACATCCCATAATAAAAAGAAAAGTTAATAGACTTTCTGCACTGCTTACAGCCCCATGGGCCAACCTTTTTTGTAGGAGGGGGCATATTCGGAACCCTGTGGACAAGCCTCCGTATCACAATATGGTGAAAAACGGGCGGTATGTGGTGAAGCATACTTAATGTTTTCCAGGGTTATTCAAAAAGAAGGGTGTAAAGCTAAGTATGGTTTATTCTTAAGTAGTTTGACATAAAAAATAGAATAACTTCAAATTTTTAATGCAGCTTACAGATGTTTGTTGCTACAGAACATAGATAGGATATAGTGGGACACGTTTGGCCGGAACTGGACTACACACTTGACTTCTGTTGTGTCACTTAGGCGCCCACATCGAACATCTGTAAGGTGCATTAGAAACTTGAAGAGTTCTTTTATTATTTCATTCTGCCACTTGTATGGCAATTCATGTACAAATTAATCGGCTTTAGTTTTGCATCATCCTGTTTGAATCACTCTCGACCATTATATAATGAACAGTTCTACAACTTTTTAATAGTTTTTGCTTATTTGCACACCAAGATCTTTGCTTGAGGTCAATAAATTGAAACAAATTATTTACATTTCAATGGTTACAAACACAGCTCCTTAAAGGGAACCGGTCATCAGTTCTGCAACTATAAAACTACCTATCCCAATAAAACAATAAGGAAGTAGTGCACTATTTCCAATTAATTTGGTAAAAAAAAAAAAACTGAGCAAATTATAGATTTAAAGGGATTCTTTTATTAGGTTTGTGCTGCCTGAACTACGGGCAGTATAAACCCAGGGCAGGGATGCCTGTTGCTTCCGTGTATGTTTATTCTGAAACGCTGCACAAAACGGGAGAGGACGGTTAATCTTCATGCTGCAGGTAAGAAGAGGTCGGCATTGCATGACTCTGTGACTCGAAACTCAGCTCCATGTCAAACTTCAAAGTATGTTTTTCTAAACCGCTGCAGCATTTCAGAATAAAGCATGCACGAGGACTATAGGAATACCTGTTCCGGGATCATACTGCCTGGGGTTTGGGCAGCATGAGCCCAATGACAGAATCCCTAAAGGTTGAAAGATTATCCACGCTGCATGCCAATTCTTGGTGCCCCTTCGTCAGTAAGCTGTGGATGATGTGGGACATCAAATCTTGAAGTGCCCTTTACGGACTAAAAAAATAGCATTAAAAAAAAAAAAAAAGGTTCAATAAAGTTAATTTAAAGAAAAAAAAATCTAGTAAAAAATAAATTTTCCCCACAAAAAGCGGTGTTAAATGCATAAACTAAATAAAAAGGCTAAAAAAAAACCCCACAATAGCTATTACTATATTTGTAATGACCCAAACAATGAAAATATTTTGTTATTTATCTTACATGGTGAACGCAGTAAAAAATAAATTTTAAAAAGTAATGGCTGGATTGCTATTTTTATTTTGTTCGCCTCCCAGAAAATGTAGTAAACAGTCCAAAAGTTATATATACCTCAAAATAGTGCCAACAACAACTCTTTCTGTAAAAAACAAGCCCTCGCATAGCGCCATCGTTGGAAAAATGACAATGTTATTGGTCCTCAAATGGAACAATGCAGATTCCATTATTTTTCTTTAAAAACGTGTTTTTATTTTGCTAAACTAGTAAAAAATAAAAAAAATATTTAAACTTGGTATTGCAGTAAGGCCGCCTGCAGACGGGCGGGTCGGATCCGGCGGCGAGGATTCTCACCGTGGGACCCGACCCGAGCGCCTGCAGGGACCAGCGCGTACTCACCCGCGGCTCCGGGTGTTTGATGTGCCGGCTTGCCGGGCAGCCGGCGCATGCGCAGACCGGAGCCGGGTGAGTCACAGAAATAGAACATGCCGTGGTTTGTTTGCCGCGCGAAATTTCGCGTGGCCAAACCCCGGCCGTCTGCATAGGATTGCATTTGTTAACGCAATCCTATGCAGGCTTCCCACCGAATTTCCGCTCGTGTGCAGGGGGCCTAATCGTACCGCAGCAGATAAGAACGTTATCGTGTTATATTTACTGAATAGTGAACACTGTAAAAGCCAAAAACAATGGCAGAATTTCTGGATGTTTTCCCCATCTGCCCCTTCAAAAAAATTTAACAAATGTTATACAACACATTATATGTAACCCAGAGTGATGCTATTAACCCTTTGCAATCCAATTTTAGATTCAGGGTTTCCTAGGGAGCTTTCTCTTCCTGCCATTATACAATGGCGCCATCTACTAGCTAGAGCCAGTACTGTAGTATGGGACATGCTGGAGAGGCCCCCGACAACAGAGCAGCCAGTAATATACAGTAAGAATACCCTGCCGGACGTCTTCAGACATCGGAGCTGTTCAGCCTTCAATCAGAAGGTCTTCAGACGTCAGACAGTGGATTGGAAAGGGTTAAAATATGAAACTCCTCCCATAAAAACAAGCCCTCATGGTTTTTGTAACGCAATGATAAAAATCGCTTGGTCCTTAAGGCACAAATAAGCTGGTCACTAAGAGGTTAAAAAATAGAAACCCAACAGAACGGAAACAAAACCCCACTGAACTCAATAGTGGCAAAACTGATCCGTTTAATACCAAAACAGATTAAATACAAGTGTGAATCTACTCTTTGCTTGGATTACAGAACTAGAGAGAGAGAGGGAAATTTGTACCGATGTATCTACAGATTATTGTGCAGACTGGATACAAGTGTAACAGACCTTCAGCTGTGTGAGCTTTTCAGTTTCTCAGGCCGGCTTCACACGCCCAGATTTCAATTACGGGATCTGCGATTGTCACACGTGTGGACGATACACAGTGAAGTAAATGGAAGCCGTCTAACCCGCAGCCCATCCGGAATTGAATTCCGCGGATATGCTGCAGGTACCTGTGTCATCGCATAGCACAGCAATTAAAAAAATCTGTATTGATCATAACTGACGGCGAGCGTCCACGGTCACCCACAATACAGAATGAGTATGTATGAGGGGGTCGCTGGCTGGGGTCAGAGTCTTATAGGGATTTTTCAAGAAAATTGTATTTGTTCTTAAGCTGGCTGGTTATGCTGAAAAATAATAAAAGAGCATATACTCACTTGTTCTGGGCCATCGCGGGTCCAGCGCTGCATCTAGCATTCTCCTCCCCGGGTCTATTCACATTCTAGTCTGTTAAAGGAATGGCGACGACTGCTGCAGTCTCAGACCTCAGAGTAAGGGGGCGTGGGGTTCACACGAATGGATTCCAATTGTGGAATCCGCAATTGGATTTGAAAGGCATGAAGTCAATGGAGGCCGTCTGATCCGCAGCCCATATTTAATTAACATTGCGTATAGGCTGTGGGTACCCGCGTCATTGCTTAGCGACGGCACAGAAAAAACAAAACAAAAACAGTACTGCACATTACCGATGGTGAGCCACCGTGGTCATCCGCAATACAGAAAAATCAGGTACGCCGGGTGACCGGCCAGGCTCAAACACGGAATCCGCTGTGAGCCTCCTGCATACGGAATCCAATCCGTTCCGACATATCCTGTGTGTGGAAACACTTACCTGCCGTTACTTCACCACCGGATGCCCATCCTTCTACTGGGTTTCTTTTTAAGATTTCATTTCGAGTACAGTTTGCCATTGACAATGTCTGATCAGCAATCTGCTCAAGATGGGAGGATGGTTTCATCTACCAAAAAATCTGAGAACTATGGACTCTTATTTCAGGCAGCTGAAGTTTTAGTCTTTACCCGTTTATATTGAGGATTGTCATTTGTAGGGAGCAGCATCTGACCTATGCCTGACTCTCTGCTGTGCTTCCATTATTACACATACAGTGCTTTTATGTGATGGCTTATATCGTACACCCTGGTGGCAGATATGAGTATTTGCACCATTTTGGAACTTTTATGAAGTGTATGTTGGAAGTAATTACATACAAAAGCCCAAATTTAAGAGCATCCTGGTGATCATCCCTAATACAATACTCATCACTTATATTAAGGATACTTATATTACCCATGGACAGAAGATCTGCATAGTTTTCCTTCATGACTTCCTTGTACAGTTCTTTGTGGCTTCGGCTCAGGTTCCTCCATTCCTCCTCTGAGAAATACACGGCCACGTCATCAAACGTCAGGTGCATCTTCAAAGACAAAGCAGAGAGAATGTGAGACTAGCTGAAGGGGTTACAACTGGAAAATGACCCGATTCTAGTTGGTCAGAGACACTGGACCTCTGCTGGTCCGATCTGGGAATATACATAGGATTCAATAACGGTCATACTTTTATAGAGCCAGTATAATGTCTTTTGAGGTTTGGCAACATGATAAGACTTCTCATTGAGACAAGTGGTGTTAGCCGTCTTTGGCAGCCCCTTAGCGTACTCTACTAAAACAAAGATGTATTATTGGCTTACCCAACAGATATCGAAAGTCTATGACCAGCGTAGGGACATTTCAGAGTTAAAAAGGGTTGTCCACAACTTTTACTACTGATGACCAATTCCTCATGATAGGTCATAAATAGTTTAACCCCTTAGTGACCAAGCTGTTTGTGCCTTAATGACCAGGCCAAATTTTGGAAATTTGACATGGGCTTTAGTCTATAGGGCCTGCATGTTTTTACAGCCCTGTAGATGAAAAGTCCAGACACCCAGGATATGAAAACACGTATGGGCGGTCACTAAGGGGTTAAATAGTGTGGACAGCACTGGAAGCAAATAGCGCTGTCTGTTTTGCAGCAACCCGGTTTGGTATTGTAGGCAAAGCTCTCACCAAATTCAACGGGAGCTGTGCATGTACCACCAAACCAGGCCGCGACAATCTTGACAACGCTATCTGCTTCCACCACTGTTCGCACTGACAGCGGGCCTAGTGATTAGCGGAGATCCCGAGCGTTGGACCCCAGCCTATCAACTACTGGTGACTAGAGAGGAGCGAGCGTACTCGCTAAGGCAAACTATTTGAGCGAGTAGTGCCTTATGCTAGTACCTGCCCGCTTGTCTCAAAATATTCGGGTGTCGGCAGGAAAGAGCGGGGAGGAACAGGGGGAGATCTCTCTCTCACTCTCTCCCCCCGCTCCTCCCTGCTCACTCCCGCAACTCACCGCTCTCCCCCGCCGGCAACCGAATCTTTAGAGACGAGCGGGCAGGTACTCGAATAAGGCACTACTCGCTCATCTCTCCTGGTGACCTTACCTGAGGATAGGTTGTCAATAGTGAAAGTCCTGGACATCCCCTTTAACAAGCATGACTAGTCAACATGTAAAACAGATTAGTGTTTCTGAATTTTATAAGTAGTTGGAGATGCATTCAGTAATGTATAACTGGAGCTATAAAAAAGGTGTCTGCAGGAGAAGATGGAAGAGACATTACTTATCAGTATGAAAATAAGCCAAATGTAAATGCACTGCTGTTCAGTATTCTTACAATTACTCTTCAAACAGAAAAGTTCAAGGGGTGGGAATATTTTTATATGAACTGTACATGTGATTGGGAAACATTACATTCCTTAAATTATGGACTTGACGCAGCAGAATTTGTTTGTGCTTCTAGAATACATATAGGCCTCCTGCACACGGGCGGAAAATTCCGCACCTGGATTTCCCGCAGAATTTCCGCCTGTGCCCGCCTAGGATTGCATTACAAAACACAATCCTATGCAGACAGCCGCGATTTGTCCGCGTGACAACGCAAGCGGAAAACAAATCGCGGCATGTTCTATTTCTGTGCGGGTCTCGCAGAGGCCCCCACAGAAATGTCACTCCCGGCATGCCGGCTCCGCTCTGCACACACCCAGGCTGGGCGGAAGCCGTCACATCAGAGCCGGAGCCGCGGGAGCAGGCGAGACCCGCACTGGTCCCTGCACAGACCGAATCCTGCTGCGAGAACAGGCCCGGCCGTCTGCAGGCGGCCATACAGTCATTTAACAACTGTCCTGATAATTTAAAAATAAATTTTGAACACAAGCAAAACAATCCCCTTATGTAAAAGACTATATCTGCTATACTCTTATTCAAGGAGGTGCAGTGATATAATAATGCTCCAATGTACAGAAAAATAATTACTATATCTACTATAATACTGCCCCCTATGTACAAGAATATAACTAGTATAATATTGTCCCAGATGTACAAGAATATAACTACTATAATACTGCCCCCTATGTGCAAGAATATAACTACCATAATACTGCCCCCTATGTGCAAGAATATAACTACTATAATACTGCTCCGCTATGTACAAGAATATAACTAGTATAATACTGCCCCTATGTACAAGAATATAACTAGTATAATACTGCCCCCTATGTACAAGAATATAACTAGTATAATACTGCCCCCTATGTACAAGAATATAACTAGTATAATACTGCCCCCTATGTACAAGAATATAACTAGTATAATACTGCCCCAGATGTACAAGAATATAACTACTATAATACTGCCCCCTATGTGCAAGAATATAACTACCATAATACTGCCCCCTATGTGCAAGAATATAACTACTATAATACTGCTCCGCTATGTACAAGAATATAACTAGTATAATACTGCCCCTATGTACAAGAATATAACTAGTATAATACTGCCCCCTATGTACAAGAATATAACTAGTATAATACTGCCCCCTATGTACAAGAATATAACTAGTATAATACTGCCCCTTATGTACAAGAATATAACTAGTATAATACTGCCCCCTATGTACAAGAATATAACTAGTATAATACTGCCCCCTATGTACAAGAATATAACTAGTATAATACTGCCCCAGATGTACAAGAATATAACTAGTATAATACTGCCCCAGATGTACAAGAATATAACTAGTATAATACTGCCCCTATGTACAAGAATATAACTACTATAATACTGCCCCCTATGTACAAGAATATAACTACTATAATACTGCCCCCCTATGTACTATATTATACCTACTATAATACTGCCCCCTATGTACAAGAATCTAACTAGTATAAAACTGCCCCCTGATGTACAAGAATCTAGCTAGTATAATACTGCCCCCTGATGTACAAGAATCTAACTAGTATAATACTGCCCCCTATGTACAAGAATCTAACTAGTATAATACTGCCCCCTATGTACAAGAATCTAACTAGTATAATACTGCCCCCTATGTACAAGAATCTAACTAGTATAATACTGCCCCCTATGTACAAGAATCTAACTAGTATAATACTGCCCCCTATGTACAAGAATCTAACTAGTATAATACTGCCCCCTATGTACAAGAATCTAACTAGTATAATACTGCCCCCTATGTACAAGAATCTAACTAGTATAATACTGCCCCCTATGTACAAGAATATAACTAGTATAATACTGTCCCAGATGTACAAGAATATAACTACTATAATACTCCCCCCTATGTACAAGAATAGAAATACTATTATACTGCTACTACCGTGTTTCCCCAAAAATAAGACAGTGTCTTATATTAATTTTTTTCCAAAAAGGTTTAACTTTTTTACATGTATAGCTGCCTGGACACTGTTTAAATTGACTTTTTTAATTAACTGTTAGCAGGGCTTAATTTTGGAGTAGGTCTTATATTTCATGCATCCTCAAAAATTCTGGAAAATCATGTTATGTCTTATTTTCAGGATATGTCTTATTTTCAGGGAAACAGGGTATGTACAAGAATATAACTACTATAATACTGTCCCCTATGTACAAGAATATAACTGCTATAATACTGCCCCCTATGTACACGAATATAACTACTATAATACTACCCTCTATGTACAAGAATATAACTACTACAATACTGTCCCCTATGTACAAGAATATAACTACTACAATACTGCCCCCTATGTACAAGAATATAACTACTACAATACTGCCCCCTATGTACAAGAATATAACTACTATAATACTGCCCCCTATGTACAAGAATATAACTACTATAATACTGCCCCCTATGTACAAGAATATAACTACTATAATACTGCCCCCTATGTACAAGAATATAACTACTATAATACTGCCCCCTATGTACAAGAATATAACTACTATAATACTGCCCCCTATGTACAAGAATATAACTACTATAATACTGCCCCCTATGTACAAGAATATAACTACTATAATACTGCCCCCTATGTACAAGAATATAACTACTATAATACTGCCCCCTATGTACAAGAATATAACTACTATAATACTGCCCCCTATGTACAAGAATATAACTACTATAATACTGCCCCCTATGTACAAGAATATAACTACTATAATACTGCCCCCTATGTACAAGAATATAACTACTATAATACTGCCCCCTATGTACAAGAATATAACTACTATAATACTGCCCCCTATGTACAAGAATATAACTACTATAATACTGCCCCCTATGTACAAGAATATAACTACTATAATACTGCCCCCTATGTACAAGAATATAACTACTATAATACTGCCCCCTATGTACAAGAATATAACTACTATAATACTGCTCCCTATGTACAAGAATATAACTACTATAATACTGCCCCCTATGTACAAGAATATAACTACTATAATACTACCCTCTATGTACAAAAATATAACTACTATAATACTACCCTCTATGTACAAGAATATAACTACTATAATACTGTCCCCTATGTACAAGAATATAACTACTATAATACTGTCCCCTATGTACAAGAATATAACTACTATAATACTGTCCCCTATGTACAAGAATATAACTACTATAATACTGCCCCCTATGTACAAGAATATAACTACTATAATACTGCCCCCTATGTACAAGAATATAACTACTATTATACTGCTCCCTATGTACAAGAATATAACTACTATTATACTGCTCCCTATGTACAAGAATATAACTACTATAATACTGCCCCCTATGTACAAGAATATAACTACTATAATACTGCCCCCTATGTACAAGAATATAACTACTATAATACTGCCCCCTATGTACAAGAATATAACTACTATAATACTGCCCCCTATGTACAAGAATATAACTACTATAATACTGCCCCCTATGTACAAGAATATAACTACTATAATACTACCCTCTATGTACAAGAATATAACTACTATAATACTGCTCCCTATGTACAAGAATATAACTACTATAATACTGCCCCCTATGTACAAGAATATAACTACTATAATACTGCCCCCCATGTACAAGAATATAACTACTATAATACTGTCCCCTATGTACAAGAATATAACTACTATTATACTGCTGTCACAGTCACGTATCAGATGTGAATTCTCTAAACTAGACTGGGGTGAGGAATATAAGGGATCCCCTGGTCTTCATCCTTAACTCTCACAAGGAGGCATGGACTTTGTTGCAGGAAGACTCCTGGTCCACAGTTCTCAAAAAAAATCAAAGATTGGCATCTGTAACACAGTTGTAGTTCCAGTTAAGCCATGAATGGGCCAAGTACCGTCACCAGGATAGTGGTCAGGACGTGACAAGCCAAAAGACAAGAAGGGAGCTTAATCAGGAGTGGATCAGACTGTAAGGAGCCAGGAATAGTAGAATTACAGGTACCAGGTGAACAATCCAAAAAATAGAGAGAGAAGAGATATCCAAGAAATAAGTTGGTCAGGTTTATGGTCAAAAGGATTTACGATCAAGATCAGAATCCATGGAGGAGAAGCCAGGAACAGGATAAAACCATGATCTACAGGCAAGGTGGATAGGCTTGAGTCTGACGGAGCCACAACTGCTAGAAGAAACACGCTGTTGAAACTGGGTGACGCGCAAAAAGTAGCCCCATCCTTAAGACCCTTCCTTTAAGGGGTTCTGAAAGACCAGATGAGATGCTTCAAGTGACTTTCCAATGAGCATGTTGGGTAAATCTAGGGGTCTCCTTCCAATATGTTACGATTGCCAAATTAGCAGAGTATCAAGCCGGCTTGGAGAAATCAATGTGACACGGGCAACAGGCTGTGTGCTAAGAAATTTCTGATTTTTATTGCGGAAACTCTAGTTTATATACCATTCCAAAGATATGAAGGCTTTATGCCAAAAAGTGTATGTATATTCTCGACAATCTGGAATTTCCAATATATTTTTAGAGGTTACAGTATTTGAGGCGAAACTGCTTATGGTTGCGTTTCACCCGAAACCAAAGTACACAAAACAGGAAGCCAGCTGCATAGTAGTCATGGTCAGCAGGTTAGTATTTTTATGTTCAAATGGATTTTAGTAAACATTTTCCAAAACAAGTTTACATTAGCATGGATGAAGAAAGGTTATCAGGAGGGGGAGTAAGGGTAGGGTGGGGAGGGTAGTCGTGAACAATATTGGGTTCGATATGAGTATGCGGGTATGACGGTGGGGATGTCTTCTGGATCCGTCTCGGTTGTCCGTCTTGAGCAGAACATAACCTCTCGCTTTTCGGGTGCCTCTATCTGTATGAAGTCCCAACTTAGAACTATCCCACTGGATACCATTGAGGGGTTTCTCTACTAATGGGGTGGGTTGGTTCTATCCTATGTATCTCCTTAACCCTCTGCCTGCAAGTCTAGGCCTTCTTCGTCACTCTCTATAATCTTAAAGCATTTCTTCGCGTGTTTTCTCCTCATGTTCCCAGTCGTTTGGCCTAAAATAGTTTCGAGGCTAGGATTAAAGCAGTTAGACATATAGATATGTAACATATAGCAGGCCTGCCATGCTCTTTAGTCACCGGTGGGGGTTTGTAACGAGGTGTGGACACAAGAGGAAGGCACATGTGGGGGGGAATCAAAGGTCTATGTGTGAGTCGTCGCTCACAAGGACAGTCTTCCGTACCTCTCCATTCTGTTTTGTTAAAGAGTACCTGTAGCCAACCACTTTTCAAGTGTGACCCGAGGACCTGAAAGTTATCCATGTCTGCCATGTGTGGTAGTACTCCCCCCCCCCCAGGTTTCCGGCTCATCCACACCCTGCTCTTCAAAATGCATTAGTATGTGGATCTCTTCAACCCACATTATCCGATTTGGAGCGACATTAGAGCGCCACAATATCGGGATAATCCTTCTGACTGCAGTAATGAAGAATTGGAGGAGGCCTTTCTTTAGTTGTTTATTGATCCTAGTAGTATGGAGAGAAGAGACAGTTCCGGGGTAGGGGACACCTCTCCATGGCAGACATGATTGTATAGTTCTATCACCTCCTTCCACAGGTTTGACACCTGGGGACATCCCCACCAGATGTGTAGCATTGTGCCTCTACTGTTGCTACACCTCCAACATGCGGGAGAGATCTGGGGGAACATCCTCTGGAGTCGATTTGGGGTTCTGTACCACCTTGATAATATTCTAAAATTCAGGTCCTGGACTCTTCCCGCCGAAGAGAGCTTGTGTGTCAACTGCCAAGCTTTATTCCAGTTTTCTGGAGGGAGGCATCTACCTAGCTCCCTTTCCCAAGGCCCCACGTATTCAGGGTCTTCGCCCTAGGTTAGTATTTTTATCTTGTACGGAGATCATCATGTGTTAGTAAAAAATCATGTTAGTATTGTCCATTAACTGTGATTATGAATAGACGAGATGGAGGGACTTCAGCTCTTATCCCTCACAAGCATGAGCATCCTTCTTCATAATTCAATGGCGCTATCTGCTGGCTAAAGCCAGTACTGCATGAAGTGACATGTTGGATAGGCTTCGACAGCAGAGAGGCTGGCAATATACAGTAAGAGAACCCCGACGGATGTCTACCATCATCGGAGCTCTAACGCCTTAAATCATAATGTCTTCAGACAGTGGATTGGAAAGGGTTAAGAGTCCAGCTCACTAACGTTTGTCAGTGGATTTTCTCACTTTGGTAACCGAGAGAAATTAGTTGTTTTTTTTTCCCTCTCTTTTTTTGGACTTCAGTCCAAAAGTTGATAATCAAGAGACTCGTTAACAGCTGCCACCTGAGGCCTGACCACAAAGGGAAGATGAAAAATTAGATGTTAGCCATATACTGACGATTACACTGTGCAACAATTTTTGTGGAATAATGTAATCCAATTGCCGTTGTATTGTTGTTTTTGGAAATCTGCCTAAACAATTAATCCAGTCGGCTCGTCATTAACCTTGCGTAATAAAAAGAACAAAAGTGTCATTCTTGGCGAAGGGCGTCATTAGACTTTTCAGAGGTTAAACGCAGAATGAACTGATACCTGATCAACGAATACTGTGACAAATTTCTGAGTTTTTGGACCCCATGGATAGATTACGCTCTCCCTGTAGTGGAGGTTAACCCATCAACTTCCTGATAAAAAAGACAACACCAAAAACATAGCCTTGCAGCATCTCCTCCCTTCTGGGTCATGGTCCCGAGAGAGAAGGACCCCTCCCCCACCCCTAAGACTCCCCCATTCTCTTCTTTCTAGAACTGTATTTTGGCCCTGGCCAGGCCATTGTTTTCAGTGGAATACATCTACAAGAAAAGCACTATCGAAAAGCGATAAATTCTTACTAAATAATACCTGATCAGAATTATTTTGGTAAGCCTGTATACCGCTTTGTATTCACTCAACTATGATATGCTTGTATAACTTCTTTTACTGACACATTACTTGTAAATTGAAAATTTTCAATAAAAATCCGTGTTAAAAAACAAAACAAACATATGAACAAAAGTGATTGCACAACTATTTCGCAATCACTATTACACACCGCGCTCTGACTCAACACTATAAGGGTAGGTTTATGTAACATATAGGGCAGGAGTCCCCAACTCCAGTCCTCAGGGACCACCAACAGGTCATGTTTTCAGGATATCCTATAGTAAGAACACCTGTGCCAGTGTCTGAGGCACTGACAATAATTATATCACCTGTGTAACACTGAGGAAATCCTGAAAACATGACCTGTTGGTGGTTCCTGAGGACTGGAGTTGGGGAACCCTGATATAGGGTATGTTCTAGAGATGGGCGAGTACCCAAATGCTCGGGTCCTCATTATTCGAGAGCTCTATTTGAGTAACGAACTCCATTGACTTCAATGGGAGCTCTCTCTCCCCATCCCCCGCCCCCCCAAGCCAGCCACAAATTACCGTTAACGTGCGCAGCGGGGAGGGGTCAAAACTGACACGTCGCAGCAGGGAGGGGTCGAACACGGCGTGATGCTTGCTCGAGTAGCAAGCCCGGCAGAGTACGTTCGCTCAACTCTAGCATGTTTGCACTTGGCGTAAACACTGCAGATCGTCCACCGGTAAGTTGTAATTAATGAACTGTATCATTGGTTAGACTAAATAAAAGAGTCAAAATCATAAAAGAAAAATACATGTTTAGTATCGCTGCGTCCGTAAAAGTCCGACCTACCAAAGTAATGCATTTACCCCACACGGTGAACGTCATCTGAAGAAAAAAAAATGCTTTTTTTTGGTCATTCTGTCTCCATGAAAAAATTGCTATAAAAAGTGATCAAAAAGTAGTATGTATTCCAAAATGGTACTGATGCAAACTACAGGACATCCGGCGAGAAATGAGCCCATGCACAACTATGTGAATTGAAAAAATGAAACATTTATTGTGCGCAGAAGATGGCAGCGGAAAATCTTTTAAAAATTAAATGTCTTTGACAAAAAATTTGTACCATTGAAAACTACAACTTGTCCCACAAAAAACAAGCCCTCATACAGCCACGTTGATGAATTAATAAAAGGAGTTACGGTTTTTTAAAACAAAAAAACTTGGCACTAAGGGGTTAAATAATTTAAAAATGAGACAAGCTGCTATTATTCAGTTTTACATGTAATCAGGTTTTAATTTTACAGAATCGTATCAATTACTTTCTGTTACAATTTTTTTTTTAAATTTGTTGCACAGTGTTATTGTGGGTGAATCTACCCCAGGGAGGAATAGATGACGAGAATAATGCAAAAGTAGGCAGCATCAGTAGTGGATATAACCGGATACATCTTTTGTTCTTCCATGTTCAATACACAGCAACTAGAGTTGAGCGAACCGACTCTGCCGAGCTTGATGCTCGTTCGAGTATTAGCGTACTCAATGGTGCTCGTTACTCGAACGTGTTTGACCCCGCTCCATTTTTTGGCTTTCCCCCGCAACACAGCGCGAGCCATTGGGAAATTTTTTGGCAGGCGGGAGGGAGGGGGAGAGGGGGGAAAGAGGGAAGAGGGGGAGGGGCTGGTAAGAGGGAACCAAGAGAAAAAAAAAAAGCTCGGGACCTGACGTCCCACATACAAAAATGCTCGAGTCTCCCATTGCAGTCAATGGGGTTCGTTACTCGAGTAGAGCTCTCGAATTTTACAAAAAAGCTCGACTCGAATAACGCGAACCCAAGCATTTGGGTGCTCGCTCATCTCTAACAGCAACGTTTCGACTCCTACCAGGAGTCTTTATCAAGCTCGTAGATTATAATCACTCCACTTTGTGTTGGTCTTTTCAGTGTTGCTGACAAAGTCTGCTTAAGAATATGTGACGAAATATCCTGATGAATATTGGCATGAAGACGCAGAAATTGCTCAAAAGTTTCATTTGCCCATTACTTTATGGACAGTAACTGGAAGGACAATCCAGAGAGATGGCTAAATACAATGCTCTCCAGAATTTAGAAACATATTGCACTCTTCAATCAAAGACAAACTGCTGGGGTAGGTCATGAATGTGGAAGATCTCATGCAGTTGACAAGTTCATAGGTCTTGGGAATCAATGAAAACGTAATCAAGATAGACTAAAGATGTGCTGGTATAGAACATCCCTGAAGAGGTCGTTAACTGCATCGGGAGAGTTGCAGAGGCACAATGGAATCACTGAATATTTCTAGTATCCATCTAGGGTGTTAAAGGCGGTCTTGCATAACCCCCCTCTTTGACCAGGATTAAATTGTATGCCTCATGGAGGTCTAATTTGGAGCAGAAACTCAGCAGTCAAAACAGTTCTGGAATCAAAGGAAAGTTGATATCTGTTCTTTATAGTAATCTTGGTACGCCCACAATATTCAATGCAGGGTCTCAAGGAACTGTTGTAACTAAGAAGAGGCCAGTGACAGCAGGGAAAGAGGATTTTCAGATGAGCCCTTGTCCAGGAGACATTGCTTTTGTCTTGAGGTAGACAACACCTGAGAGGTTTGTGCCAAATTGTGACCAATGTATGTGTGATCCATTTACAGAAATGGGTCTCGAAGGAACAGTAATGTATTCTGAGGTTTCACGGCCAGATTATGTTCCAGAAAACTTCCTACCGCTCCACAGTCCTGAGAGAATTCCAAGTAACCCCTATAGGTTACGGTGACAGGTACTAGGAATATGTCTTTAGGGAAGGCGTTGTCGAGCCCAAGGTGATCACCCTTCTTGTTAAATTTGATGGTATATGGTTTTACTATAAAGTACGTTGACTGAGGTAAAGTAGAGCTGAAGCAGCTAAGGTATGGACTGGCTACTCAGACTCTTTGAAACATAGCCTGGAAGGTGGTCAGAAGTGACAAAAATTGGGTTACCTTACTCCCATAAGAGTGATGCCCAAGCCAAGACTTCTTCTGAAAGCTAAGAGAGATGACATAGGCCACCACGGCACGGTTAGAGCAGCATTGCCAGGGGCACGGTTCAAACTGTATGCGTAGGAAGATGAGGCATCGAAAGAGAAGTTGAAGGCTCAGATCGAGTGGTCACATGCTGGATTACAGGAGTAAATGGAACTGAGGCAAAAGGTTACAAGGCATCAACATGCTTAGCAATCTCTTAGAGAGCCGATATAATTTCTTGTTGGAAGAAGCCTTGCTGGGCCACTTTTCCGGCAAGCGTAAAGGTATCAGGGTAAAGAAAGACGTGGTATTTTTTAATCCATGGCCTGTATTTACTATTATTATGGTCATGGACCAGTGCAGGTATGGACTTTGGGCATGCAGATCCGCAGGTCACAGTGCCAAGATCTGTCATGGAGCAGCAATGGTAACGCAGATGGAGCAGTAGCATAGTCAAAAATGGAGGCAAGGATCATCACCAGGAGAGCAGTCAGGATGCAACAAGCCAGATGCCAAAACGGGAGCATAGTCATGAATCAAGTCAAGGGTCAGAGCCAGGGGTAGTAGAGCTATAGATACCAGGCAAATACTCTGTAGAGTGAGATATAGCAGCTACTACTATAATACTGCCCCCAGTGTACAGAAGTATAACTACTATAACACTGCCCCACTATGAAAATGGAGCAAATGTTTTCACAAATCTACTCCTACCGAGAGTCATTCTTTTTTGACCACTTGCCTTTCTGACTACAGAGTCTTTACGGGAGAGCTCAGACAGTAGGCGAGTTGCTGTGGAGTCATTAGGACTAGCGATCTGACGAGTGGAAAAACTTTCATTACTTAAAGCTGCACTTTTGTTTCTTAGTATGAACTGAACCCATAATACCCCATAACAAGCATGCCGAAATCTAAGCAGTGAATACAGGAACCCTAACTCTGCCTTCTATAGGAGTATGCGACAATGACCTCAACACCCGCAGCACATCTCACCCACCCAGGATGTTTCACTGTACATGTAGATCGCAGCTCAATATGTATATGGAGGCTGCAGTTTATCTTATGGGGGGGCGGGGACGGACAATATCAAAGATCACCTTTCCATCATAGGAGCGGATGTGCAGTAACATTACTTACAGGAGGGGATATCAATATATACACAAACAGAAGTCGGTTTGAAATAAGCCACTGAGTGATTAACGGATTTTGCAATCCGCGCCCCCCTTAATGTCAGTGGATCCAACACTTTAATTTTTTCCCATCTATATCATATATTCATTCCCTATATATCCACACTTGGCTGCCTCATTACTGTATAGGCCCTATTCACATTTGTGTTGGAGGCTCCTGTTATATTTAATTGGAGGTATAGCGCTGTATGCGCCTTCCCTGCGCTGTTGGTATCCACCAGATGACAGTTAAAGCGATGTGATCCTCCGGGGCAACAGTAACTCCTTGTAGCCATCCAGCACAATGGTGTATAGGAAATGGAGAAGGGTACAACCCCTGTACAATAAACAGCCCCCGGATACGGCTTACGAGACTGGGAAGATTTATCCATAGTGATGCCTGAAGTTAGGAGTTTGGAAAGTAGTTAAACTGCACTGTATATGGAGCTTGTGGCTTTATAATAATATATACACATACATTATATATGGTGTGTGCGGCCAGATTTATTTTCCTCATAGCACTGCGACCACCAAAAAGTAGCACCAAGAAACCGCTGACTGCTCTAATAACTTTGGTGCAACACTTTTATAAACCCCTTAAGGAGCGGGCCGTCATTTACGTGTCGCATAGTAAGGAAACCCCAAGTACACGCATTACCTTCACTGGAAGCGTTCGTGCCATCTTGCTCCACAGATGATCAGACGACTACGTCGGGTTACAGAGCTTGGGAAGGTTTTGTCCTATATAATCAGTCTCAATTACCAGCAGCCATGCTGCCAGCCACTCTCAGCTGCTCCAACTAACACTGAGCATGAGGGTGGAGTGACGTCATCAGTTTATACACCACCACTGGGAGCTGAGGAGACTCCATATACACAGAGCAGCAGAGGAATGGTGGCCTTCGGGGGACTGTGAATGGTTATTCATCCCTATGCAAAGTCATTTATGGATCTTTACTTATAAAACAGCTTTCATATGGGATACAAATGTCTTAGTTTGTGCCGCCTTCTTTATAGCTTTCCCAATTTGGAAACGGCGCTCGGGTAGCTGCTTCCCTAGACTATCAACGGTTTTTGAGGCAGCAAACCGCTGCTCCCATACTAAAAAGGTAAATAACCATAATCATAGGGGTAGTAATAAGAGATTTTATTGTTTTGCCTGTATTTTGCATACAAAAAAGGGAAGAAAAAACAACAACTTTCTTTACACGCAACTAGAACATTTTTTTCCTCCCCCCCCCCCCCACAGAGGTGCTGTAAGGTTTAAAAAAAAAAAAATTGCTGCATATTCTACTTTTTCGCGTTCCTCCGTTGGCATTGCCCAATGTTTTCAATGAGACTGTCCAATACATTGCATGCAGCATGATGTACACGCCAGTTCAATGTGATGTTTCCAATGGAAATCAATGGGAAACACTTGCCGATCCTCCGGCACCCGATATCGCGCTCGCCCGTGTGAAGGTAGCCTCATTCTGGAGACTTCTGAAAATGAAGTTTGAGGAAATTGGAGACTATGTTACCCTCAACTTGAGAAACGTTTGCCGGACCCCAAGTAAGAATTTATTTTTTGTTTTTGCAAATGGTAAAAGCATTCTGGAAACCCAAGTAAATTTCCGTAACTCTGTCTAGGCATGATGGTAGCTCGTTGGTTGGGGCTAAAGATTTAAATGTAACCAAGGCGACCTTTGCATGTTCTCTTTGAAAACGTTTGTGCGCCCAGACAGTCTTGGGACTGCTTGTTGCCGTGAGACTTTGACTACGGGCTCATTCACACGGGCGTATTGTCGCTGCGTATTACACATGTGTATTTCCCGTGTGTAACACGCAGTGAATAGAGGCAATGAAAGTCTATAGGCCTCATGTCAACAGGCAAAATCCGAATTAAAATCCGCAGCGGATTTTAACTCTTCTCCCACCTGCGGATGGTCAATAAAAGTGATTTTTTTAAAAATGGAGCATGAAAAAATCTGGACCATGCTCCATTTTCGTGCGAGTCTCCTGCGGGCTTCTATTGAAGCCTATAGAAGCCATCCGGATCCGCAGGAGACCAAAATCGGAATTTACTCACCTGCTCCGGATATTCCCTTCGCCGCGGCTTCATCTTCTCTCCGTCGTGGCCGTTTCTTTTTTCTTCGGGCCGGCGCATGCGCGGGGCACGCAACCGACGTGCCCTGCGCATCCGCCGGGCCGAAGAAAGAAGATCCGGCAGCGACGGAGAGAAGATGAAGCCGTGCGAAGGGAAGATCCGGAGCGGGCGAGAGGTGAGTTAATTCTTATTTTTATGACTCATGTCCGTGGGGCAGGAGGGACCCGCTACGGATTCTACATGGAGAATCCGTAGCGGGCCTGATTTTCCCCGTGGACATGAGGCCATAAACTTTTATTCACACCTGCGTTCAGACTGCGAGTGGAAACTGCGTATTACGCGCAGGAGAAATACATCGCAGCATGCTCTATTTCTCTGCGTATCAAGCGCAGTCCTTGAAGGCCTGCATGTGTAACACTGTCCATCCGCAGGCATTGTGAAGGAGCAGCGTTTCAATCCCAGCCCGCTCTGCACGGAGAGGGGAATTGAAAGAAAAGAGTCACACTGTACATGTCCGTGACGTCAGAATCCTGGGCATGCGCGATGCCAATCGCAGCCTGTATGCGATCTCTGCCAGCAAAGCGAATGGGCTGCAATGAGTTCAATGCTGTGAGATACTCACAAGTTTGTGCTTTGCGACTTTTGTGCGAAGCATTTTTAACATTAGAACATTTGCGTTAAAGGCAATATCACGTGAAAAAAACGCGCAAGAAAAACGCAAGTGAGCAAGAACCCTAATGTCTGCTGTCCTCCATTTTCTTCTTTACCTTTTTTATGTATCTTGTTTAACCCCTTAGTGACAGCCCCATAGTGTTTTAACATCCTTCAGCTGCAGGACGTGTATGAAGGAAGATCACATGCCCGGGATCTCCCTCCATACATCGCAGGTATCAGCTGTTTTTCACAGACGATACCCGTGGGCAACAGCCCAGACGAGCCGTGCGGACAATCGGGGCTGATAACCCTTTAAATGCTTCTGTCAACGGCATTTAAATCCATCTGCATACAGGCCCACCGCAATGCGATCACAGGGAGCTGTGTGGGTGTCATGGCAGCCGCGGGCCTTCTGAAAGGCCCCAAGGCTGTCTAGGTAGTATGCCTATTAAGCCATCCCCGTGGGGTGGCTTATTAAACTGCCTGTCAGATAGCAGAATGATGTAATGCTATAGCATTACATCATATGGCAGAAGTGATCAAAGTGTCACAAGTTGTGGTCCCCTAGGAGGGCTAAAAGAAAATGTAAAAATAAGAGCAATAAAGTTTTACTAATTATTATTTAAAAAAAAAAACTTTTGCCATATTTGCAATAAAAGTATCTAAATAATAAAACAAAAATCCGTATTTGGTATCGCTGCGTCCGTAAAAGTCTGATCGATCAAAGTAGCGCATTATTTACCCTGCAGTCAACGTTGTCTGAAAAAAAAAGAGCCTTTGCACAACTATATCGACGAAAAAATTAAAACGCTATTGTGCACAGAAGATGGAGACAGAAAATAATTTAAAAAAATTAATATCTTTAAAAAAATAATACAAGTAGTACAGCTAAAAAAAAAAATATATATATATATATATTATATATATATATATATATATATATATATATATATATATATAAAAATAAATAAATAAAAGGGCTTATTCACGCCCGGCCGATATACGTTCTCCCTCTCTGCAATGCGGGCCTGGCCGTGAGCTAGTGCACTGAGCTCCCGCCCCCTCTCCCTGCTCCTGCTTGCAATGGGAGGGGGAGGGAGGGGTGGAGCTAAGTTAAACCCACCCCGCCCCCTCCCATTGCAAACAGCAGAGAGGGGGCGGGAGCTCAGTGCACTAGCTCCCGGCCAGGCCTGCATCCTCCCCTTGCAGAGAGGGAGAGCGTATGTTGGCCAGGCGTGAAAACCTGGCCGATATACGCCTTTTTGAATAAGCCCTAAGATTGGTATCGCAGTAATCGTACCGACCCATAGAATAAAGTTATGTCTTTTTTGTTGCAGTTTGTGCCCCATAGAAACAAAACGCACCGAAAGATGGCGGAATGTCATTTTTTTTCCATTTCTCTCCACCTTGAATTTTTTTTTAAAGTTTTTCAGTACATTATATGCTGCAATAAATAGCACCATTGAAAAATACAACTTGTCCCGCAAAACATAAGCCTTCATACAGCTACGTCGGTGGATGAATAAAGGAGCTATAATTTTTTTTAAAGGGGGGAGAAAAAAATGAAAATGGGGAAAAAAACAAAAAAAGCTCCATCACTAAGGGGTTAACAGATAACCAGATGCTTTTACTCAGCAGACAGGCAGAGGAATGCGAGGTGATCCTGTGAGGTCTCTCCTACAGAGTGAACTGCATGTGGCCCCCTGGAAGGCGGGAAAGACAAGAGACTAGAAGCTGGTCTTTGTCCAGAAATATACGTGTGTGTGTGTGTGTGTGTGTGTGTGTGTGTGTGTGTGTGTGTGTGTGTGTGTGTGTGTGTGTATATATTATATATATGTGTGTTTGTGTATATTTTATTTATATATATATATATATATATATAATGTGTGTGTGTCTGTCTGTTTGGTGTAACACATAAATACTGTATTTTTCACTTTAGAAGATGCACCTAAGTTTTAGAGGAGGAAAATAGGAAAAAAAGATTTTGAACTCTCCCAGAGCAGGGAGCGCAAAGAGGCAGTGTCTTATTTTCGGGGGTGTCTAATAATACTCACCTAGCAGCTGGCATTTGGGTCCCTCACGCTGGTCTCCATCCCTGCTGCAGCCTGCCTTGTCCTCCTTCACACCAACGGAGCAGTTCTTCCTGGTAGCGGGGCTTGAATACCCCGCCTCCAGCAAGCTAATGCTTTGATTGGTTAATTGAGCTCCACGTCAGCCAATGAGAGCCGGCACTCGATTAACAAATCACAGCCATTGAATGGACATAATGAAATGGCTGTGATTGGTTAATCCAGCACCGGGTTTCATTGGCTGACGCGGCACTTGATTAGCCAATCAGAGCATTAGCTTGCTGGAGGCAGGGTATTCAAGCCCCGCTACCAGGAAGAACTGCTCTGTCAGTGTGAAGGACACAGCAGCCCAGTGCGAGGGCCCCGAACGCCAGATGCTAGGCAAGTACTGTTTTTGGGGTTTTTTTTTAACATGTAGCCTAGCTAGGGCTTATTTTCAGGGAAAGGCATACATTTCAAGCCCCCTAAAGGTTTTGCATATCCAATCAATTCTTGCTTTGTTTTTTTTTGCCACATATTGTACTTCATTTAGGTGGTAAAAGGAGACCAATAAAATATTTGTATATTTATTAAAAGTGCCAAAATTGGGAACATTTTGAAAAAAAAAGTGTCTTTTTTTTAACTGCAATACGTCAAACATGTGCAAAAACACGGTACAAATTTTTGATGACGTATATATTTCCATCTGTTTACTTTATTCTGGAGGCACATTAGAAAAACTTTTAGTTGTTTTTTCTAAACCATTTACGAGACGTACACCAAGCCAAGATTGCAAAGGCTCATAAGTATCTGAATGATAGATGCCCCCACAAATGACACCATTTAAAAAAAGCACATGTTAATCACTGAGGGGGGCAGGAGTATTTCGACCCCACAGTTTCTTTCCAGGAGTTAATGCAATTTAGAGGAGGAAAAATAAACTTTCATATTTTTGCAAATATGTCATTTTAAAGGCAGTTTTTTTATTTTCTACAGTGCAAATAAAAATGAGGATTCGCACCCCAAAATGGAAACGCCTGGTTGTCCTGTGTTCAGAAACATATCAGTTGTGCGGATACAGCCTCAGGGCTAATTTACACAAGCATATATCGGCCGGCCGATATATGCTTCCATCTAAGCAATCCCCTCCCCCCCCCCCCCCCCCCCCACCGGCTTTCTGCTTCTCTCCTCCACTCCGGGGTTTGCAATGGGAGGGGGCGGGACACGAGCGAAGCTAAGCTCCGCTCTGTCCTGCCCCCTACCATTGCTGGCTATGGACAAGGGGTTGGAGCTTAGCTCCGCCCCATCCCGCCCACTCGCATTGCAAACCACTTGGAGGGGAGGGGAGAGTCGGTGAGGGGGAGGGAACTGCTTAGATGGTACCTGGTGGCCTTTATGTCTTCATCTTGACATGCTTGTACTGTAAATGATGCAGTGAGTCCACTAGAGGGAATTCTGCAGTATTTTACTGCCTGTGTGAAGGAGGCCCGACAATTGCCAAGCGGAACTGCAAGTGCAGCCTGGCAATTAGCGCTATTACACAAGCATTAATAGCGCCATACCACAGGACAATGATTGGCCTAATGCATATTCGTATAAATCTCAGTTTCCGACCAGGGTAACCATACCAGTGGTAATCTGGCAAATGAGCAAACACGCGTTATGTGGCTGATCGCATAGCCCTGTGCCCAACGTCCCACCGCCCGTGTTTTACATTTCTCACGTCCCTCCCATGTCGCCGTTCCCCGGCTCTGCAAAGAAGCGCTCACTCCCCTTCGGGCTCGATGCACTGACAGGGGCTCAGTGCATCAGGCTGTGACGTACACAGTGCATTGGATCTGGCAATGAGCGAGCGCTGTGAGGAGAGAAGCCGTATGCAGAAAACAGCGCTTCTCCTTCGCAGCGCCAGGCGACATATGAGAGAGACGTAAGAATTGTACAACATGGGGCCGTGGGGTGCAGGGTTATTAAAAATAAATGATGTATGGTAGTGGGACTTATCAATCAGCTGTAAGGTGGGAAGGGAACTGTGTCTGCAGCTGTTCCACTTCCAGACACAGCTGGATGGAGCACCCTCTACTGTTACATGGCTAGATGAAGACTGGTTTGTCAGCCCCATCTTCACCTAGATACATACCAAGAAGATGGGTTATTTAAAGGAAAATGTACAGAATAAGCTAATAAAACCTATTTTAAAAAGGAATCGTCTGTTCTATCCATTTTTAAAAAAAAGGGCAGGTACTCTTTAAAAATAAAACACTAAAATCTTGGTATCGACACAATTGTACCGACCCACAGAATAACGTTAACCCTTTCCAATCCACTGTCTGACGTCTCAAGACATTCTGATTAATAGCTGTACAGCTTCCGATGTCAGAAAACGTATTCTTACTGTATATTACTGGCCGCTCTGTTGTCGGAGGCCTCTCCAGCATGTCACATACCGCAGTACCGGCTCCAGCCAGCAGGAGGCGCCATTGTATAATGGCAGAAAGAGAAAACTCTCTAGGAAACCCTGAATTCAAAATTGGATTGCAAAGGGTTAACATGTCCTTTCCCCCTGAACACCGTATAAACAAAACCCCAAAAAACAACAACGCAATTGTGTTTTCTTGCTTCCACCCCATATAAAAATGAAGTTTTGCAATATAGTATATGGTAGATGAAATGGAATTATTAAAAAATACAACTTATCACACAAAAAAAAAAATAAACCCTCACACAGCCGTGTCAACAGAAAAAGGACCTTTTACACGAGGCACGCAGATTCGAATTTTGCCAATTGGTGCGGGTTTTGTTGCGTTCTATGGAAAGTCTTACAGTATTTCTAGTGTTCTTTTCACAAAGAGGTTAATTACATCTGCTGTATTATAGAAATCTGCAACGACAATTCCGCAGGGCGCACATTCTGCTGCAGAATTTAATCGTGCGCAAAGACGCGCAGAATTTAAGAGGCGCGAAATTCAAGCCCCTCGGGGATATCACTGCGACGCAGAAATGTCCGCGCAGACTATTCTGTCCCGTGTGAAGGGTCCCTAAGAATTCTAGCTACTGGGAACAGGCAAATTTGAGACATTTCTAGCCTCCCCGGCCGCAGCATGTCCAATCTTTTTTTTTCCATTGCGGCCTCGCTTCTCCCTGCAACGGAATAGCATGCGGCGAAGCGCTGCGGGTTTTGAAGCTGTGCTTATCCCACGGAAATCTTGCGGTTTTTCGCTACGGCAAAAACGCAAGATTACCGCTGGGAATACGTCCCATGTGACCCCAGCCTAAAGGTCCATTTACACAGAAGGATTACCATTCAGAAAAATCGTTTAAATGAGCGAAAGTGACCAATAATCATCCAGTGTAAACGTAGCAAAAGATCAAACGATCAATCGGTCGCTTTTTGTTGATTTTGCGTAAAAACGATCGGTTTAAATAGCGCTCATTCAGTCGAATGTCAGCGATTTCTCGTTTGAACGAGCCAACGATGTATCTGCCAGAATTGCAGGCCGATTAACGCCATTGTCTTCCGTATCAAAACCCACGCGGAGCTGTGCAGAATTTACCCCAACTTGCGGTACGGAATGCAGAGAATTCCACCCGCTGGGACCGCCCCCTCAGGCTATTTAAACAGCAGCGCTGTTGTCCGTATCAAGACTGGCGTCACTCAGGTATATTTCGCCGCGCCAAGTCTGCACGCAGAGAATAGAGCCCGTTGGTTTCGTTCACGCGTGTATTTTTCCTGCGCATCTCAGTCACACAAAAAAAAAGAAGAAAAAACGCAGCGCGCTCTATTTTCCTGCACATTTGCAAAAGCCAACATAGAAGTCAATGGGGATGCGCAAATGTGCGCAGAGACGCTAGGAGATGCGTGAAACACCGCATGATTGCGCAGGTAAAAGAACACATCTGGAATTCATTGGACTAGCCTTTTCAACGGACGCTTATTTTTTTTGCCGCGCGCAAATGAACATGAAAAGTACAATAAAATACGTGACACACACAAAAAAATTGCGCAAAAGCGGTACAGTCTTGCATAAACACGAAAAGATAGAACATGCAGCGTTTTTTTCCTCACGCCACAAAAACATCGCTCATGTATAGGAATCCATTTAAAAGAAAGGGGTTCATCTTCGCGCGAGATTGTCGACCGCGTGAAACCGGTCCAAGTGCGTTTTTAATGCAACAAAAGCCGCGTTAGCAAAATCACGCGCGTATTTGATGTGATTTTTCATGTAGTTGTGGCAGCGGGAGGGGAAAAAAAATCGTATATGGTTTTTGGTGATGCAATTTTTTCCTCAATCAAACTACCCGGTGTGAAGACGCCCGACGCTGCGCCCAAGGACAAAGGAGCGGACTACAGAGGAGATTCCCTGCGCCGTTGTGGGGCTGCTGCCAGAATTCCCAGCATCCTCTATGGTCGGGGGAGGACGCTCGTTCATAATAAGGGCCCACTAAAGCATCCTGGGTGCGTTCGTCTGACATTGGCCCTTTTTTGGGATTGCCATATGGAACGAAAGTAAAGCATATAATTAATTACGGAAACCACATGGTGGTGCTAATGAGTAGGGTTATTTACGGTAACTATTAGGGCAAAAGGAAAAAAAAAGGTGTTTCATAAAAGAACATTTATTTCCTATAGCAACCAATCACAGCACAGCTTTCATGTTAGATCTTGCTCTAAAAATATGAAAGCTGTGCTGTGATTGGTTGTTGCTACGTGGAGGTATCATAAGGGGTCTTATAAACCAATCATGTCACTGCTTTCATGTTCACATTTTAGCCGGTTAAATGAAAGCTGCAATCTGATTGGCTGCAGTGGTCCACACCACGGCTCTTACTGGTTAGTCAATCATTACCTCAGTGTGCAATGGAGCACGGTTGACAGATGCTCACTTCTGGCTTCTTTTTCTCCTTCTGTCAATCAACGCGCTAGTTGCTCTGTTATTGGCCAGTAACCACGCCGGACACTTCACGATCCCTCTGTCTACGCATTCCGTCCCTCCACGGCTCGCGCAGCTATTGGATAGCGCCGATGTCACTTTTTTTCTCTGGCAAGCTGTTACGTTTTTCCCTATTGGATAACATTCCCGTCACTCACTGACCACGTGGTGCGCAATCTACGCTGTTATTGGTTATTGTAACTGTCACTCACGTGTATCTCGGTCATTGACCAATCAATAACTTTCAGAATTGGCGCCATCGAATAGTCAGCGCATACGGGGGGCATATTAACACATTCTGCCGCAGTTCTACAGCGCGGCCGATTCAGCCAATCAGCTGGCTGGAATCGGCACCACGTGACACAGCGGCGTGCCCGCGCATTGCCGTGCACGATGAGCTGTGCCCGCGCGTCACGTGGGCTGTGACGTCACCGTGCCTTGCATTTGCCCGCGGATTTTGAACAGTATTGATCTACGGAGGAAGCAAGCTGATGGTTGGAGCCTTTTCCCCAATTTACAAGATGGGAGAGTAAGATTTGTGCGCTACGTGTGGTGAGTACCCACCTGAGATTTGTGCGCTGTGCGCTACGCTGTGCGCTACGTGTGGAGACGCGGTTACCTGAGATTAATGCGCCGTGCGCTACGTGTGGAGACGCGGTTACCTGAGATTTGTGCGCTGTGCGCTACGTGTGGAGACGCGGTTACCTGAGATTTGTGCGCCGTGCGCTACGCTGTGCGCTACGTGTGGAGACGCGGTTACCTGAGATTTGTGCGCCGTGCGCTACGCTGTGCGCTACGTGTGGAGACGCGGTTACCTGAGATTTGTGCGCTGTGCGTGTGGAGACGCGGTCACCTGAGATTTGTGCGCTACGTGTGGAGACGCGGTTACCTGAGATTTGTGCGCCGTGCGCTACGCTGTGCGCTACGTGTGGAGACGCGGTTACCTGAGATTAATGCGCCGTGCGCTACGCTGTGCGCTTCGTGTGGAGACGCGGTTACCTGAGATTAATGCGCTGTGCGCTACGCTGTGCGCTACGTGTGGAGACGCGGTCACCTGAGATTTGTGCGCCGTGTGCTGCGCTGTGCGCTACGTGTGGAGACGCGGTTACCTGAGATTTGTGCGCTGTGCGCTACGCTGTGCGCTACGTGTGGAGACGCGGTTACCTGAGATTTGTGCGCTATGTGTGGAGACGCGGTTACCTGAGATTTGTGCGCCGTGCGCTACGCTGTGCGCTACGTGTGGAGACGCGGTTACCTGAGATTAATGCGCCGTGCGCTACGTGTGGAGACGCGGTCACCTGAGATTTGTGCGCTGTGCGCTACGTGTGGAGACGCGGTCACCTGAGATTTGTGCGCCGTGCGCTACGCTGTGCGCTATGTGTGGAGACGCGGTCACCTGAGATTTGTGCGCCGTGCGCTACGCTGTGCGCTACGTGTGGAGACGCGGTTACCTGAGATTTGTGCGCCGCGCGCTACGTGTGGAGACGCGGTTACCTGAGATTTGTGCGCTGTGCGCTACGCTGTGCGCTATGTGTGGAGACGCGGTCACCTGAGATTTGTGCGCCGTGTGCTGCGCTGTGCGCTACGTGTGGAGACGCGGTTACCTGAGATTTGTGCGCTGTGCGCTACGCTGTGCGCTACGTGTGGAGACGCGGTTACCTGAGATTTGTGCGCTATGTGTGGAGACGCGGTTACCTGAGATTTGTGCGCCGTGCGCTACGCTGTGCGCTACGTGTGGAGACGCGGTTACCTGAGATTAATGCGCCGTGCGCTACGTGTGGAGACGCGGTCACCTGAGATTTGTGCGCTGTGCGCTACGCTGTGCGCTACGTGTGGAGACGCGGTCACCTGAGATTTGTGCGCCGTGTGCTGCGCTGTGCGCTACGTGTGGAGACGCGGTTACCTGAGATTTGTGCGCCGTGCGCTACGCTGTGCGCTACGTGTGGAGACGCGGTTACCTGAGATTAATGCGCCGTGCGCTACGTGTGGAGACGCGGTCACCTGAGATTTGTGCGCTGTGCGCTACGTGTGGAGACGCGGTCACCTGAGATTTGTGCGCCGTGCGCTACGCTGTGCGCTATGTGTGGAGACGCGGTCACCTGAGATTTGTGCGCCGTGCGCTACGCTGTGCGCTACGTGTGGAGACGCGGTTACCTGAGATTTGTGCGCCGCGCGCTACGTGTGGAGACGCGGTTACCTGAGATTTGTGCGCTGTGCGCTACGCTGTGCGCTATGTGTGGAGACGCGGTCACCTGAGATTTGTGCGCCGTGCGCTACGCTGTGCGCTATGTGTGGAGACGCGGTTACCTGAGATTTGTGCGCCGTGCGCTACGCTGTGCGCTACGTGTGGAGACGCGGTTACCTGAGATTTGTGCGCTATGTGTGGAGATGCGGTTACCTGAGATTTGTGCGCCGTGCGCTACGCTGTGTGCTATGTGTGGAGACGCGGTTACCTGAGATTTGTGCGCCGTGCGCTATGTGTGGAGACACGGTTACCTGAGATTTGTGCGCCGTGCGCTACGCTGTGCGCTATGTGTGGAGACGCGGTTACCTGAGATTTGTGCGCCGTGCGCTACGCTGTGCGCTATTTGTGGAGACGCGGTTACCTGAGATTTGTGCGCTGTGCGCTACGCTGTGCGCTACGTGTGGAGACGCGGTTACCTGAGATTTGTGCGCTGTGCGCTACGTGTGGAGACGCGGTCACCTGAGATTTGTGCGCTGTGCGCTACGTGTGGAGACGCGGTCACCTGAGATTTGTGCGCCGTGCGCTACGTGTGGAGACGCGGTCACCTGAGATTTGTGCGCTGTGCGCTACGTGTGGTGAGCACGTCACCTGAGATTTGTGCGCTGTGCGCTACGTGTGGAGACAACACCCAAGATTTGTGCGCTACGTGTGGTGAGTACGTCACCTGAGATTTGCGCGACGCCACCTGGCGCAACCTGTCTTTTTTTGCAGATTTGTGCGCCTTATTGCAAAATTACGTGTGGAGAGGATCCTGACGTTTGGACGCGTTTCGAGAAGAATTTCGCTTTGCTAGGACACCACCTGACATCACTCAGCGAGGTAAGCTGCTGCATCTGCCCAAATTTTCATCGCGTGCATCTGCTCATATGCGCATATTTGGCGCATATTTGCAGGTTTTCGCTTGCATCTGCTGATATGCGCATATTTGCAGGTTTTCGCTTGCATGTGGTGATATGCTCTCCGTTTTCCACAGGACGACTCGTGTGGAGAGGAACCTGACATTTGGCTGCGTTTTGTACAACGTACGGAACCGGAGATGGGCGTTTTAGGTGCTGATCTCACATTTGCCCCCCGCCTTTTGGAGAGGACGACTCTTCTGGAGAGGAATTTCGCTTCGCTAGGACACCACCTGACGTCACTCGGCGAGGTAAGCTGCTGCATCTGCCACATTTTTCATTGCTTGCATCTGCTCATATGTACATGCATGCCTGTATGCGTACATGCATGCATGCCTGTATGCGTACATGCATGCATGTATGCGTGCGTGCATGCATGCCTGTATGCGTACACGCATGCCTGTATGCGTACACACATTCATGCCTGTATGCGTGCATTCATGCCTGTATGCGTGCGTGCATGCCTGTATGCGTGCGTGCATGCCTGTATGCGTGCGTGCATGCCTGTATGCGTGCGTGCGTGCCTGTATGCGTGCGTGCGTGCCTGTGTGCGTGCGTGCCTGTATGCGTGCGTGCGTGCCTGTATGCGTGCGTGCGTGCCTGTATGCGTGCGTGCGTGCCTGTATGCGTGCGTGCGTGCCTGTATGCGTGCCTGTATGCGTGCGTGCGTGCGTGCCTGTATGCGTGCGTGCGTGCCTGTATGCGTGCGTGCGTGCCTGTATGCGTGCGTGCGTGCCTGTATGCGTACGTGCCTGCCTGTATGCGTACGTGCATGCCTGTGTGCGTACGTGCATGCATGCCTGTATGCGTGCGTGCATGCATGCCTGTATGCGTGCGTGCATGCATGCCTGTATGCGTGCGTGCATGCATGCCTGTATGCGTGCGTGCATGCATGCCTGTATGCGTGCGTGCATGCATGCCTGTATGCGTGCGTGCATGCCTGTATGCGTGCGTGCATGCCTGTATGCGTACGTGCATGCCTGTATGCGTGCGTGCATGCCTGTGTGCGTACGTGCATGCATGCCTGTATGCGTACGTGCATGCATGCCTGTATGCGTGCATGCATGCCTGTATGCGTGCGTGCATGCATGCCTGTATGCGTGCGTGCATGCATGCCTGTATGCGTGCGTGCATGCATGCCTGTATGCGTGCGTGCATGCATGCCTGTATGCGTGCGTGCATGCATGCCTGTATGCGTGCGTGCATGCATGCCTGTATGCGTGCGTGCATGCATGCCTGTATGCGTGCGTGCATGCATGTATGCGTGCGTGCATGCATGCCTGTATGCGTGCGTGCATGCATGCCTGTATGTGTGCGTGCGTGCATGCATGCGTACGTGCGTGCCTGTATGCGTACATGCCTGTGTGCATGCCTGTATGCGTGCATGCCTGTATGCGTGCATGCCTGCATGCCTGTATGTGTACATGCGTGTATGCGTACATGCGTGCATGTCTGTATGAGTATATGCGTGCATGCCTGTATGCGTACATGTGTGCATGCCTGTATGCGTGCCTGTATGCGTATATGCGTGCGTGCCTGTATGCGTACATGCCTCTATGCGTGCCTGTATGCGTATATGCGTGCGTGCCTGTATGCGTGCCTGTATGCGTACATGCGTGCGTGCCTGTATGCGTACATGCGTGCGTGCCTGTATGCGTGCATGCGTGCGTGCCTGCCTGTATGCGTGCCTGTATGCGTGCGTGCGTGCTTGTATGCGTACATGCCTTATGCGTACGTGCGTGCTTGTATGCGTACATGCCTTATGCGTACATGCATGTATGTATGTATACATGCATGTATGCTCACCCACTTACTCAGCCACCCCCTCTCTCTCACACACACACTTGCTGTGTTAAATTCGTCTTATTGGCCGAAAAAGACATTACATCAGATTTGAGTATTTAATTCCTTTTTTTAGCAAACGTACAGGTTCCATCCCAATACTGCACCAACCTTCGGAGAAACATACCAATTGTCCAAATACGATGTCTTTATCTATTAAAGTAGGAGTGAAGAAAAGCAGGGACAGTGCAAGAACTATGAAAACCCACGGAATTAAGCCAATTGCAGGCAGGGTTAATTTTTTTTTTCTTCCTCCTTCTAGGTCAGCTGATACGTTTTGGTCAGAATCTTGCACTGTGGTAACCGTTTCCGCTGCTCGCAACCAGAGTTGAATCACCAGAGAGCCAGAAGTTCCCAGATGTTGGCTCCGGAGGACGCTTAAAAGCTGGAAATGGCCCATCACCTGCTATGGAAATACATCATCAGGATCTGATGGAGCAGTACGATGAAGATTGTCAGGTTGCATGTGATGCTGCTCACTGTCCCTCGTTAGTCGGTTCACAGTTTATACACTAAGCTATTTATCCCCTTAGAGAACAAGACTGTTTGCGCCTTAGTGACAGACCGAAAATTTGGAACTTTACATGTGTCACTTGACATATCATAAGTCCGTAAAGGTTTTGCATATCCAAGTGACTGACATTTTTTTCTTCCCCTTGTTGTACTTCTGTTAGGTAGTAAAAAAGGACTGTTAAAAGTTGTGTATATTTATTAAAATTGCTACTTTGCACAATTTTGAATTTTCATTTTTTCACATTGTCAAATGTCATATATAAAATAAGTGCAAACATTCTGTACAAATCTCTGCGAACATATAGATTTCCATCTGTTCACTTTATTCTGGATGCACGGTTTAAAACCTTTGTAAATTTATTTTTTCCATTTAGGAGACGTACAAATTTAACATTTCTTTTCAGAATTTAGAGGAACACTTAGGCCTCATGTCTACGGGGAAAATCAGGCCCGCTACGGATTCTCCATGTAGAATCTGCAGCGGGTCCCTCCTGCCCCGCGGACATGAGCGCTGAAAATAACAATAAATCAGAATTAACTTACCTCTCACACGCTCCGGATACTTCCTTCGCTGCGGCGTCATCTTCTCTCGTCGCGGCCGGATCTTCTTTCTTCAGCTCAGCGGATGTGCATGATGACGTCGGTGACGTGCCCCGCACATGCGCCGGGCCAAAGCAAAATGATCCGGCCGCGACTGAGAGAAGATGGTGCCGCGGCGAAGAGAAGAAACGGAGCGGATGGGAGGTGAGTTTATTCTGATTTATTGTTATTTTCAGCGCTCATGTCCGCGGGGCAGGAGGGACCCGTTACGGATTCTACATGGAGAATCCGGAGCGGGCCAGATTTTCCCCGTGGACATGAGGCCTTAATGTATTCTCTGAGAGGGTCAGGAGTATTTTGGCCCCACATTTATTTTTAGGAATGAATGCAATTTAGGAGACCAAATAATATTTAATTTTTAGAAAACATGTCCTTTTCAAGACCTTTTTTTTTCTATATTGCACATCAAAAGGAGGATTGAACCTCCGAAATGGATACCCCTGTTTTGTCTCGTGTTCACAAGTATACACAGTGTGGCCCTAATGTTATGTCTGTATGCACCACTGGGCCCAAAAAGAAAGGAGTAGTCAGTGGCTTTCTGAACAGACTGTTACAATCGTGTGAGCAGATAAAGCAGAGGGCCCACACGATCGTGACTAAAGGAGTGGTAGTCTAGTAGTATACACGCACACCGGGAACACAGGAGAGTCACACAGTATCCAGGCAACCAAGCCTGTGCTACAGGGGGGATGACAGTGGCCCTACCTAAGCGGGGACATCAGCCGAGTAAGAGGGCGGCCCAGCGATCTTAAGAACTGGGCCCTAGCAGATCCGAGGAGCCACACCACAGAACAGGAGTCATACACATGCCACATAACAGACACCGCCAACTGCATCAGGAACAGGACAGGGCACACCTCCAATTGCATCAGGAGCAGGACAGGGCACACCACCAACTGCATCAGGAGCAGGACAGGGCACACCACCAACTGCATCAGGAGCAGGACAGGGCACACCGCCAACTGCATCAGGAGCAGGACAGGGCACACCGCCAACTGCATCAGGAGCAGGACAGGGCACACCGCCAACTGCAACGTATAGTCAAAACACGACAGACTCCACCCAATTCAGATTTTATAATTTATTGCTAGTGTGGATGTTACAACAAGGTTCATTCCGTGATATAGACCAAAGGCGGCTGTGTTTATGGGTCTTTTCTGTTTACTGCATTGCAGTAAAATATTGCGCAGTTTTTCAGGATCCTGCGTCATAATTCTTTTTTTTTTTTTTAAACGTATTAAAAAAAAAAGGGAGTCCCTGGGAAAAAACAGTTCATAAAAAGAAGGGTTTCAAGATTGCTGAACGTCGAGGGTCTCTTCACTGTCCGCCAGCCTTCCCGTTCTCAAGGACATCAGATCTGCAGGAAATGAGAAATCAGCAGGTTAACAGTCACATCCCACCATTATTACTGATTCCTAGATCCGCTCAACCCACTTACAATGACCACTACTCCCCCAACCTGGACAGAAGAATTAGACATACATACATACAGGCATGCACGCACGCATGTATACACACACAGGCATGCACGTATACACGTATCCACGCACGCACGTATACATACACGCACGCATGCATGCATACAGGCACGCACGCACGCACACAGGCACGCACACACGCATGCACACATGTACGCATACAGGCACGCATACAGGCATGCACGCATATACGCATACAGGCACGCATACAGGCATGCACGCATATACGCATACAGGCATGCACACAGGCATGTACGCATACAGGCACGCACGTACGCATGCATGCACGCACGCATACAGGCATGCATGCACGCACGCATACAGGCATGCATGCACGCACGCATACAGGCATGCATGCACGCACGCATACAGGCATGCATGCACGCACGCATACAGACATGCATGCACGCACGCATACAGGCATGCATGCACGTACGCATACAGGCATGCATGCACGTACGCACACAGGCATGCACGCACGCATACAGGCATGCACGTACGCATACAGGCATGCACGCACGCATACAGGCATGCACGCACGCATACAGGCATGCATGCACGCACGCATACAGGCATGCATGCACGCACGCATACAGGCATGCACGCACGCATACAGGCATGCATGCACGCACGCATACAGGCATGCATGCACGCACGCATACAGACATGCATGCACGCACGCATACAGGCATGCATGCACGTACGCATACAGGCATGCATGCACGTACGCACACAGGCATGCACGCACGCATACAGGCATGCACGTACGCATACAGGCACGCACGTACGCATACAGGCACGCACGTACGCATACAGGCACGCACGTACGCATACAGGCACGCACGCACGCATACAGGCACGCACGCACGCATACAGGCACGCACGCACGCATACAGGCACGCACGCACGCATACAGGCACGCACGCACGCATACAGGCACGCACGCATACAGGCACGCACGCACGCATACAGGCACGAATGCACGCATACAGGCATGAATGTGTGTACGCATACAGGCATGCATGCACGCATACAGGCATGCGTGTACGCATACAGGCATGCATGCACGCACGCATACATGCATGCATGTACGCATACAGGCATGCATGCATGTACGCATACAGGCATGCATGTACATATGAGCAGATGCAAGCAATGAAAAATGTGGCAGATGCAGCAGCTTACCTCGCCGAGTGACGTCAGGTGGTGTCCTAGCGAAGCGAAATTCCTCTCCAGAAGAGTCGTCCTCTCCAAAAGGCGGGGGGCAAATGTGAGATCAGCACCTAAAACGCCCATCTCCGGTTCCGTACGTTGTACAAAACGCAGCCAAATGTCAGGTTCCTCTCCACACGAGTCGTCCTGTGGAAAACGGAGAGCATATCACCACATGCAAGCGAAAACCTGCAAATATGCGCATATCAGCAGATGCAAGCGAAAACCTGCAAATATGCGCCAAATATGCGCATATGAGCAGATGCACGCGATGAAAATTTGGGCAGATGCAGCAGCTTACCTCGCTGAGTGATGTCAGGTGGTGTCCTAGCAAAGCGAAATTCTTCTCGAAACGCGTCCAAACGTCAGGATCCTCTCCACACGTAATTTTGCAATAAGGCGCACAAATCTGCAAAAAAAGACAGGTTGCGCCAGGTGGCGTCGCGCAAATCTCAGGTGACGTACTCACCACACGTAGCGCACAAATCTTGGGTGTTGTCTCCACACGTAGCGCACAGCGCACAAATCTCAGGTGACGTGCTCACCACACGTAGCGCACAGCGCACAAATCTCAGGTGACCGCGTCTCCACACGTAGCGCACGGCGCACAAATCTCAGGTGACCGCGTCTCCACACGTAGCGCACAGCGCACAAATCTCAGGTGACCGCGTCTCCACACGTAGCGCACAGCGCACAAATCTCAGGTAACCGCGTCTCCACACGTAGCGCACAGCGTAGCGCACAGCGCACAAATCTCAGGTAACCGCGTCTCCACAAATAGCGCACAGCGTAGCGCACGGCGCACAAATCTCAGGTAACCGCGTCTCCACACATAGCGCACAGCGTAGCGCACGGCGCACAAATCTCAGGTAACCGTGTCTCCACACATAGCGCACGGCGCACAAATCTCAGGTAACCGCGTCTCCACACATAGCACACAGCGTAGCGCACGGCGCACAAATCTCAGGTAACCGCATCTCCACACATAGCGCACAAATCTCAGGTAACCGCGTCTCCACACGTAGCGCACAGCGTAGCGCACGGCGCACAAATCTCAGGTAACCGCGTCTCCACACATAGCGCACAGCGTAGCGCACGGCGCACAAATCTCAGGTAACCGTGTCTCCACACATAGCGCACGGCGCACAAATCTCAGGTAACCGCGTCTCCACACATAGCACACAGCGTAGCGCACGGCGCACAAATCTCAGGTAACCGCATCTCCACACATAGCGCACAAATCTCAGGTAACCGCGTCTCCACACGTAGCGCACAGCGTAGCGCACGGCGCACAAATCTCAGGTAACCGCGTCTCCACACATAGCGCACAGCGTAGCGCACGGCGCACAAATCTCAGGTGACCGCGTCTCCACACATAGCGCACAGCGTAGCGCACAGCGCACAAATCTCAGGTAACCGCGTCTCCACACGTAGCGCGCGGCGCACAAATCTCAGGTAACCGCGTCTCCACACGTAGCGCACAGCGTAGCGCACGGCGCACAAATCTCAGGTGACCGCGTCTCCACACATAGCGCACAGCGTAGCGCACGGCGCACAAATCTCAGGTGACCGCGTCTCCACACGTAGCGCACAGCGCACAAATCTCAGGTGACCGCGTCTCCACACGTAGCGCACGGCGCATTAATCTCAGGTAACCGCGTCTCCACACGTAGCGCACAGCGTAGCGCACGGCGCACAAATCTCAGGTAACCGCGTCTCCACACGTAGCGCACAGCGCAGCACACGGCGCACAAATCTCAGGTGACCGCGTCTCCACACGTAGCGCACAGCGTAGCGCACAGCGCACAAATCTCAGGTGACCGCGTCTCCACACGTAGCGCACGGCGCATTAATCTCAGGTAACCGCGTCTCCACACGTAGCGCACAGCGTAGCGCACGGCGCACAAATCTCAGGTAACCGCGTCTCCACACATAGCGCACAAATCTCAGGTAACCGCGTCTCCACACGTAGCGCACAGCGTAGCGCACAGCGCACAAATCTCAGGTAACCGCGTCTCCACACGTAGCGCACAGCGCAGCACACGGCGCACAAATCTCAGGTGACCGCGTCTCCACACATAGCGCACAGCGTAGCGCACAGCGCACAAATCTCAGGTAACCGCGTCTCCACACGTAGCGCGCGGCGCACAAATCTCAGGTAACCGCGTCTCCACACGTAGCGCACAGCGTAGCGCACGGCGCACAAATCTCAGGTGACCGCGTCTCCACACATAGCGCACAGCGTAGCGCACGGCGCACAAATCTCAGGTGACCGCGTCTCCACACGTAGCGCACAGCGCACAAATCTCAGGTGACCGCGTCTCCACACGTAGCGCACGGCGCATTAATCTCAGGTAACCGCGTCTCCACACGTAGCGCACAGCGTAGCGCACGGCGCACAAATCTCAGGTAACCGCGTCTCCACACATAGCGCACAAATCTCAGGTAACCGCGTCTCCACACGTAGCGCACAGCGTAGCGCACAGCGCACAAATCTCAGGTAACCGCGTCTCCACACGTAGCGCACAGCGCAGCACACGGCGCACAAATCTCAGGTGACCGCGTCTCCACACGTAGCGCACAGCGTAGCGCACAGCGCATTAATCTCAGGTAACCGCGTCTCCACACGAAGCGCACAGCGTAGCGCACGGCGCATTAATCTCAGGTAACCGCGTCTCCACACGTAGCGCACAGCGTAGCGCACGGCGCACAAATCTCAGGTAACCGCGTCTCCACACGTAGCGCACAAATCTCAGGTGACCGCGTCTCCACACGCACAGCGCACAAATCTCAGGTAACCGCGTCTCCACACGTAGCGCACAGCGTAGCGCACGGCGCACAAATCTCAGGTAACCGCGTCTCCACACGTAGCGCACAGCGTAGCGCACGGCGCACAAATCTCAGGTAACCGCGTCTCCACACGTAGCGCACAGCGCACAAATCTCAGGTAACCGCGTCTCCACACGTAGCGCACGGCGCATTAATCTCAGGTAACCGCGTCTCCACACGTAGCGCACAGCGTAGCGCACAGCGCACAAATCTCAGGTGACCGCGTCTCCACACATAGCGCACAGCGTAGCGCACAGCGCACAAATCTCAGGTAACCGCGTCTCCACACGTAGCGCGCGGCGCACAAATCTCAGGTAACCGCGTCTCCACACGTAGCGCACAGCGTAGCGCACGGCGCACAAATCTCAGGTGACCGCGTCTCCACACATAGCGCACAGCGTAGCGCACAGCGCACAAATCTCAGGTAACCGCGTCTCCACACGTAGCGCGCGGCGCACAAATCTCAGGTAACCGCGTCTCCACACGTAGCGCACAGCGTAGCGCACGGCGCACAAATCTCAGGTGACCGCGTCTCCACACATAGCGCACAGCGTAGCGCACGGCGCACAAATCTCAGGTGACCGCGTCTCCACACGTAGCGCACAGCGCACAAATCTCAGGTGACCGCGTCTCCACACGTAGCGCACGGCGCATTAATCTCAGGTAACCGCGTCTCCACACGTAGCGCACAGCGTAGCGCACGGCGCACAAATCTCAGGTAACCGCGTCTCCACACGTAGCGCACAGCGCAGCACACGGCGCACAAATCTCAGGTGACCGCGTCTCCACACGTAGCGCACAGCGTAGCGCACAGCGCACAAATCTCAGGTGACCGCGTCTCCACACGTAGCGCACGGCGCATTAATCTCAGGTAACCGCGTCTCCACACGTAGCGCACAGCGTAGCGCACGGCGCACAAATCTCAGGTAACCGCGTCTCCACACATAGCGCACAAATCTCAGGTAACCGCGTCTCCACACGTAGCGCACAGCGTAGCGCACAGCGCACAAATCTCAGGTAACCGCGTCTCCACACGTAGCGCACAGCGCAGCACACGGCGCACAAATCTCAGGTGACCGCGTCTCCACACATAGCGCACAGCGTAGCGCACAGCGCACAAATCTCAGGTAACCGCGTCTCCACACGTAGCGCGCGGCGCACAAATCTCAGGTAACCGCGTCTCCACACGTAGCGCACAGCGTAGCGCACGGCGCACAAATCTCAGGTGACCGCGTCTCCACACATAGCGCACAGCGTAGCGCACGGCGCACAAATCTCAGGTGACCGCGTCTCCACACGTAGCGCACAGCGCACAAATCTCAGGTGACCGCGTCTCCACACGTAGCGCACGGCGCATTAATCTCAGGTAACCGCGTCTCCACACGTAGCGCACAGCGTAGCGCACGGCGCACAAATCTCAGGTAACCGCGTCTCCACACATAGCGCACAAATCTCAGGTAACCGCGTCTCCACACGTAGCGCACAGCGTAGCGCACAGCGCACAAATCTCAGGTAACCGCGTCTCCACACGTAGCGCACAGCGCAGCACACGGCGCACAAATCTCAGGTGACCGCGTCTCCACACGTAGCGCACAGCGTAGCGCACAGCGCATTAATCTCAGGTAACCGCGTCTCCACACGAAGCGCACAGCGTAGCGCACGGCGCATTAATCTCAGGTAACCGCGTCTCCACACGTAGCGCACAGCGTAGCGCACGGCGCACAAATCTCAGGTAACCGCGTCTCCACACGTAGCGCACAAATCTCAGGTGACCGCGTCTCCACACGCACAGCGCACAAATCTCAGGTAACCGCGTCTCCACACGTAGCGCACAGCGTAGCGCACGGCGCACAAATCTCAGGTAACCGCGTCTCCACACGTAGCGCACAGCGTAGCGCACGGCGCACAAATCTCAGGTAACCGCGTCTCCACACGTAGCGCACAGCGCACAAATCTCAGGTAACCGCGTCTCCACACGTAGCGCACGGCGCATTAATCTCAGGTAACCGCGTCTCCACACGTAGCGCACAGCGTAGCGCACAGCGCACAAATCTCAGGTGGGTACTCACCACACGTAGCGCACAAATCTTACTCTCCCATCTTGTAAATTGGGGAAAAGGCTCCAACCATCAGCTTGCTTCCTCCGTAGATCAATACTGTTCAAAATCCGCGGGCAAATGCAAGGCACGGTGACGTCACAGCCCACGTGACGCGCGGGCACAGCTCATCGTGCACGGCAATGCGCGGGCACGCCGCTGTGTCACGTGGTGCCGATTCCAGCCAGCTGATTGGCTGAATCGGCCGCGCTGTAGAACTGCGGCAGAATGTGTTAATATGCATACGGGGGTGTCCTTCGCTCGAGCGTTTGATTGGCTGGCCTCGTTGTCGCTCAGAGCTCTGATTGGTCACACGTTGATGGCGCCAAATCCAAGGCGGGCTGGGCGGTGGAGATGGTGGTCGGTGAGGGTTAAGAGGGGAGCTGCGGGCCGAGCTCGGTAGAGTCATCGCATGTCCGGCCGTGAGGGTGCTGGTTGAGGCTTGCATAGAAGGGATAACACACAGGTTACAGTGAGCGCCAGTGCAGGTACGATATGTTTCCATATCATTTGTCTCTTCCGCTGTGACTGACCGCACGGTAAAAATACTGGTTTATGTAGTGGTGAAACTCAATATTTACCTTTCGGTTCTAACCGACCACGTGTGTTTGCTCCATAAGATTTATCATTTAGCTCTGTTTAAACTGACCCTGCTGATACTTTGTTTTGCAGTTGCTGTGCCCGGCCGCAGGGTTCTTTGCAAAGATGGACATGTACCGCTCGGCCCCAACTGACGTTAAGGGAAGCAGCCGCCTCTCTGGGTTACCTGTGGTGAAGGCCTTATTCTCCTGTGAAGCAGCTACTGCCTCGGCCTTGTCTCCAGTCACCCACCTGTCTCTCAACATGAACAAGCTAAAAGGCCTTGGGAGGTGACTTGCAGCAATGTGACCCTTTCTCTGTAGTATAACTTTTGCCTCAGCATGGCTGCATGGATCTGGTTGTGGAGCCATCTGTCACTCGTGATTCTGCGCTGTATGCATACTCTGCATAAGGGCCCTTCTAGATGGAACAATTTATCGTTTGAGCGAATGATGTCGGGGCTCGCTTGTGCAGCCTATTTATACAGGCAGATCAATCGCTGGTAGAATTGTTCAGTCGCTCACATTCGCTGTATAAGTGAATGGGAAGGACTGATCAACACTAGTTAAACCAATTAGCAAATGAGCCAGCAATGACTTTCATTTCTACATGAAATGAATGATACGCAAACAACTTGTCTGCTCATCGTTCCATTGCTGCCTGTTTGCATTGAATAACTATCAGTCACGTTTGTATACATTTCTGTCCAAACACGTTAAAGGGGTTCTGACATGAAAAAGAAAAACTTTTACTTACCTTGCCTGACCAGGACCGATCGCCAGGCATGTCCCCTCTATCCGGCATCCTCTTCTGTGGCTTCTTGAAGCAGAGCAGGAGCGGTCAAAATGACCGCTTCCTGCTCTACTCCGTACGTCAGCCACTTCCGAGGTGAACGGACGGGCTGCCCACAGCAAGCATGTCACAAGCAGTGCTTGCTGTGGGCGGCCCGTCCGTCCTAGATGAACTCCCGAGTTCTGCGCATGCGCAGTGGAGAGGCGGCCTGTGCTGACTCCTGTTAGAGGGCACCTGTCTTCTGCGCCTGCGTGCAATCTCGCTCATCGGAGGAAGACTGCCTGCTGGGAGATGACCCTGCAGCACAACAATGGAACACAATGTAAGTGTTAGTTTTTATGCTTTAACAGCCATTAATCGTGGGTTCCCTGTGTCCATTAGGCAGACCAGGGAACAATGGCTGTTAAAGCATAATGTCAGAACCCCTTTAAGCCCCAATGCACATGGGCATATTTGTATTGCAGAACCTGGAGCTGACGTCCATCTCTGGATTCCGCTGCAAATACTGCCCATAAACACGCTATTAAAAATTTGCTTATCCATGAGCAGAAATCAGTTGTGACTTTCTGCTCGTGGAGGGAAAACCGCAGCCTGTTCAATTTCTACGCGGGCGGCTTCCGGTGTCGGCTGTGGAATCTGCGACATCGCTCAGCGACCACGCGGCATAATCTGTACTGCACGTGTACTGGCCAGCATATCCGCAATACAGATCCGTACAGGCACACGGGTCCCTGGCCGCTCTCAGGGTTGGATCTCTCATGCGGCCTCTGACCTGGCCATGTGCATTAAGCCTAAGGGGGTATCAATGATTCTATAAGCACAGGATTAACTGTTTCCACGGCAGCTTTAATTCATACCGTCAAATAGGTTATATTAGCACCACAATCTGATCATAACTGGATAAGGTACAGTATATGACAGGTTCCCTTTAAATAGCAGACACCTTCTATAAGCACCATAAACTAAGATGTAGTGCTTATATGATGGGTCCTACTGAGTCTGGGGGGCTGTAGTTTTATACTTGCCCAGATCATTGCTCTTGGAGCATCGACTACCCAAGGTGACCGTACATCTATCAGTGACTCTTTTCATTCAGTCTGCGCACACGCTCTATCGTTCTCTCTGGGCATGTGCGCTCTCTGAAGACTCGGACTGATAGATGGAATTTTGACTTCCTGGGTTGACTATATGGGAACAGGGGCACAGGTAGGTGTAAAGCCCTTCCCCAGACTCAATAGGACCAATCCTAGAAGCCTATTAGTCTGTAGGCGACGCTCTAATGTACCTTTTACACAGGCTGAGAATTGCACAACTCATTTGCCCAAGCGAGCCAACTGGTGACGTCACCAGCTAGTCTGCGCTTGGGCAGCGTGTTTAGACCGCATGCTTCTTGTTGAGAATCTTGCAGTTTTCTTGCACTAATTGTTCAGCATTTCATATAGGAATGTGAAACAATGAACGGTTGGTGTTTAAAACTGCAGAAGCCGGCAGGGCCTTTTTTTCTTTTTTTTTTTGGGCGCTGGCTAAAACTGAACGACGAATGGGAAGAACACAATAATTCTTCGGTGGTGTGTAAACTGAACTATCATCTTTCTACAGTTTGCTCTGATAAGGGCCCATTCACACATGGACCAGGGCTTTCCGGCACAGCTGTTTCCGTTTTTGTAACAGAAAATGGAACACTTCCATTTTTTTCATCTCAATGCTTCCAAATAGCTTTTCAAAAAAACGTATTGTCCGTTTACTTCTGTGCTTTTTTTTCTTTTTGCTTTAATTTTTTTTTCCCTTCTACTCTGAAACTGTGCCGGAAAGCCCCATCATGGGTGTTGACTTGGCCTGACTTGGGTTTTGGGTGCTTTTATGCTGAATGTATAGATTTCAGACTTAAAAAAAAAAAAAAACTAACAGTAGTTTTCCACCTGTGACTATTTAACCTGTAAATACATGTGGTCTAACTACTACATTTTATCTTTAGTCAATGTGAGACCCCAAAAAGGATACTACAGGACAGCTATTCCATGCAAAGAACAGATTCCTCAGAGTCCATGGATGCTGGTAAGAATAGTGAACTTATTCTATGACTTAAAAGGTTCTTGCCCCCAGGTAATCCTTGAAAGCACAAGCTGACAATGGCCTATGCCATAGATGCAGATTGCAGGAGGTTGGACCCAAATCTATCTCTATAACGGAGCACCCTGGCCTTTTTTATAGGACTTGCGTAAACTGCATAGAACAGTCCCCTTTGCTGTTTCCATGCTGCTGGCCTCTGTGTATAGAAGATTATTGGGGTTTTGGTCAAGATGGGCATTGAACGAGCTCCTAGAATGTCACTCATTAAAATGCTAATCTAACAGGGAAAATGCATTATTACATGGCAGACATTCACATAAATAACTGCTTGTGCCTGATTGGAAGCTGATACTTGTTGGTTGGGCTGCTGGCCCTGAGATGGGGACAACTCTCATTACCACTTATTCTTAAGCCCTTTTACACAAACCGGTCATTTAAACAACTGCACGATCGCTCAGATCCTTAGATGTGACAGCTGTTCCTTATTACACACGATAAGCTGCTGACTAGGGATATGTACCTTTTGAAATCTACTTCTGGTGACTGTAGATAAGGGTTGGGTGGGTACAGGCCCTCTTACACTGATTATAGTTCAAAAACTGCTGGAGCCTTCAAATTTGTGCAATCGATCAGTATAAACAGCAAATAACTGATAAAATGCTTATCGTTCATTTATGCAAGCCTAAAAATCCTTGCTGGCTTGTTTAAACACCGATCATTCAGTTGGTACAGTGGACTGAACGATCCTATACACTTTTGTTTGTTTCCCTGTTTAAACTGCTCGTGTGAACAATTTCTTGCTACGTGTAAACATACTGTCAGATGTTAGGTCAGCAGACTAATAAGATGGAATGCAGTAAACTAATTGCATGCATTGCTGCAAAACTATCCTGTAAGAGTACAAGTAATCACAACTCTTATCATATATATCCTGGAATTCTATAAGGGTTCCTTCACACTGAGTGCGATATCTAATTCATGGCCCAATATCCTTCTCCCCACCATGTGAAAACCCTGTGGATGTGAGGCGTTCATGTGAAAACTGCTTCACGTCACTGTGGGGGGGGGGGGGTGTATGGGAATCAGAGGATTGCAAAGTTCTCCCATTGATTTCAATGGTGCTAGCACTGCTGTCCCATTGAAAGCAATGGCTCTGTGAGGCAAGATCTCTCAGCTAGATAGAACATGCAACTTATTTCCTGCATTGTGGTGCGATTCAGGAAAACATCGCTAATGTCAGTAGGGTGCATCTCACAATACACAACTTGTGTGACACTTCTCACCAGTGTGGAGGAAGAAAAGTAGTTTGTATACCAATATGGCTAACTTTGCAGCAGCTGTTGCTAAATTGCAGACTGATGCATGGTATCTACTTGGGCAACCATATTGATAACTGGATGACCCTCCTTTGTCTTTTTAGGTCTTGGTCTTGAATCACCCAGTGCAATGAACTTAAAGGACCTGGAAGAGACGTAAGTTTCTAGAATCCGTTCTCTTACCCCCACCTTTAAAAACTGTTCCAGGTTAAAAATACTATAATTGCCTTTTTAAAATCCGTGGCATGTGGCTTCAGTACGCTCTTGTGCACTTTTTTTTTAATCTGAGATCTGTGCTTGGAGGGGATCTTGGTCGTCTTGTCCCACTGAAACTGGTTTTGGACAGCGTTTGTGTATTTGGATCTTAAAGGGGTTGTCTCGCGAAACCAAGTGGGGTTATACACTTCCGTATGGCCATATTAATGCACTTTGTAATATACATCGTGCATTAAATATGAGCCATACAGAAGTTATTCCACTTACCTGCTCCGTTGCTAGCGTCCTCGTCTCCATGGTGCCGTCTAAATTCGCTGGCAGCTTGCTTTTTTAGACGCGCTTGCGCAGTCCGGTCTTCTCCTTTCAGCACGAGCCGCTTCAGTGTGCTCCCCGCTACAGCTCTTCTGCGCATGCGCAGATGAGCTGTCACTGCTTGGGAGCGCGCTGGAGCGGCCATTCTGTACCTTCCTCTGTTAGAGGAAGGTGCAGAGCCGCCCAGCTGTCCGGAGAAGCCGCCCAGCTGTCCTGCCGTCCAGGTAAGTGATGGGCCGGGGGGGGGGCTGCCGCTGCGATGGGGGGGGCTGTCGCTAGGCCGGGGGAACTAGCGCTGGGCCAGGGGGGTAAGTGATGGGTCGGGGGTGATGTTCACTGACAGGTGAAGGCCCCGGAGCCCAGCGCTGGGCTCCGGGGCCTTCACCTGGGCTGAGGGTCTAGCGCTGGGGAGCCGGGAGCGTAGCGCTGGGGAGCCGGGGGCTAGCGCCGGTTACCTGCTGCCTGGCGGTGGGTGACTGGTCGGCGGCTGCAGGGCGTCCGGTTGCCATGGAGACACAGCTGGCAGCGTCTCGGGAGCGCGCACGTCGGGCTGCAGCGAGCGACGGGGAAAGAGCCGGCGGCCATCTTGGGGAAACTTTTATAAGTTGCTGGAACGGTAAGTACAAACCAGCTAGGAAAGTCATTTACAGGGGTAATTAGTAATGTATGTTTAATTAGGGGGACTGGGCAAAAAAAAAAAATCACTGCTTCCTCGAGACATCTCCTTTAATGCTGGTTCTCTCCGGTTTCAGATTTGAAAAGGCGCTGTTTGATTCTGGACAAAGTACAAAGTAAGTTTGATGCTTTTGGCCTTTTTACATGCTACAGTTGTCCTGTATGAAGGATACTGTGGACACCAGACTGGTACATGTTATAGCACAATGTTGGGAGAGTTCTTGGAGCACTAGCCCTATATGATGAGGCCTAGTGTATAGTCACTGGAGAGCTGAAATATGCTGTTTCCTCCCCACAATGCAATGAGTAAGTACAGAAGGTGAAGTCTAAAGGAAGAATCTGCAGAGAACTGATAGTGGGGCCGTGCTAACTTGGCTTACAGCAGTAGAGGCCACACTAGGGGCTAAATTAAAATCCTGCCACCAGGAGTAGTAGGCAGGCTGGGAACATAACTTTTCTGACTTCTCAGATACTGGAGGTTGCGGCCTCTAGCAATAGAGGGGCTGGGGAGCTGAAAGGGAGTACCCTATAAAGCGGTGCTGCCAACTGAAGGATGTTGTGAAGGTGGAAGCCTAGGGCCACTGTTGCCATGAATAGCTGCTTGGCAGGGTGCATAAAGATGTAGATGGGATGGTAGTACCCACTGAGTGAGGTGGAAGAGTGTATTAAAGGCTAAGAAAATGAAGGGGTAGAACAGGGGTGGAGGACTTTGGGGTAGGGGGGCACAGGAAGAAGTCAAACTTGACTGTCTTGTAGCCAAGAGGAGCTTTCTTTCAGTCTTCATGGTGGAGCCAAGCTTCTGTAGCTTTGCAATGCCATGCTCACAGGTGGGATAAGGTAACGTAGACCATGCCACCTTGGTGGATAGCTGGGCAGCACAAATTGGCCTGTTTTAAATGGTCTGGCTGTTTATGAGCAAGACTAACTTTCTTAGTGCTGTTCCCTTGACTGGGGGTGGGAAGACACCCCAACTTAAAAGATATTGACAGATCTGTTTCCTGTCAAAGCTAAAACTGAGCTTGGTGCCTGTACAGTAACTTTTTCGCTATACCCATTTATCAGCCTCCTTGTGGCAGCAGTCTATACCCAGAATTCCCTCTGTCCCCAATTAAATGAGTGTTGCTCTTGTATAGACTTGTCCATGATAAAACTACATGCAAATCCTGCTTAGACTAATCCTGCCATCATACTTTAGTCAGCTGCTCCTTGCTAACAACCAAATGAATAGAATCAACTAAGATTCCCTGTCACACTCCGCTCCCTCTGGCCCTGTTCTAAGCATATTACAGTCAGTTCTGCTGGGGGAATTCCTCCAAAAAAGTGTGTATGTTGCAGCGTATGCTTCTAGCATGACATGTTCTATATTTTGTTTTAACCATGTAATCTTAAACTTATTTCAGTACAAAGTTGCCCCTGGGCAGGAGACGATCCTTGCCGGTAAGAACTTTATTGCATGGAAATGTTGGCTATTTTATGGTCTTGTAACATGGTAAAATTCTCACTCTATGTTCTGAAAAATGCTGCATTATCATGTATCACTTGATTTCTGAGGCTTTTTTTTTCCCTCCAGCAAAAATTCCTCGGTTCTAGCCCTGCCTTTAAGAGAAATCTCTTGCATTCCCTGGATTGTGAAGTATTTGCTCATGGTGATGAGAACAAGGAAAATGTAAGTAACACAGCTCACTGTACTGTATCTGTAGCTTTGTATTATAAAAAAGTTCAATAAAGTTGTCATAGAACTTGTTTCTGTACTTATTGTTGGTAAGTGGCAACATCCTTGTTCACATCCAGAGGCTGAAAAGCAATTCTCACCTAATCTTGCTTAAACAGGAGGTACTGCCTTCACTGAAAAAAGTTCAAAGCTCTATTCTTCTAGCTCTTACACTTGAATGAAAACTGAAAATTAAAAAAAAAAAGCCCCGTTTACATGGAACGAATGTCTCGCAAACTGAACAACACATCCCTGAATGTACTCTCTCCCATGCTGTTGCACAGGAGCGAGCATCATTGGCTTGCAGTGGGGCAGCTTCTCTCTTCATGGCCCACTCCACCTTCGTTCACTTGAACAACTATTACTTCTGTGTAAGCGCAGGAGCAATTGTGGGGCAGCAGTCCATGAGGTGGGTGTTTATGTGCCTGACAGTCCTCCATGAAAAGGGACCTTAAGACTTGGCTTGACAAGTGCATCTAGCCTGCAGCTTCTATAATGAGAGTATTTGGTGCAATTACACTTTTTTTTTTTTTCTCCACTTTTAGGAACCCTTTCAATTCAAAATCCCACCCAGACCAAGTTTCAGAAGCTTCACACAACCACAGTGCCATGGAGAAGGCAAAGAAGTGTTTGTACAACGACAGAAATCCGCTCCAGCTTGCATAGTACGTTACAAGCATTGCTGCTTCTGCAAAGCCAACTTTATGATGAAACTGCGTTGGGTTGTGCAACGTGGCCTCTTATAACTTTCTTTTTTTTTTTTCTCTCCTAGTTGTCTTCTCCTGGGAAGATCTCTGAATCCAGAGGCTGTGATCTGGCCTTGGTGAGGAAGTCGTCTTGCACATCCACTACAACAGAGAGCAGTGATGATGGCTTCCTGGACATGTTGGATGGAGATGATCAGGAGGTAGGGGTCTTGTTGGATTAGCAAGTAGTACATGGCTAATACAAGGTTATAGCATGTGGCCTAAAGCAGTAACTGTTGAAAGCCAATTTATTGGGTATTAATGGAAATGTTATACTTTACCTTTAAGGTCCATGTACACACAAGGATTATCGCTCAAAAAATGTCTTTTGAGCAATGATCGTTGTCATTTACATCGCAAGATAACTCAAATGTTGAGTGATCGCCTTGCGCTCCAGAGGATTCAGAGAACAAGCGGGTGGCTGGTGGTTCTCTGCATCCAGGGTTGTTATACAGCCGAGCACTCCGTGTGGGATATGGAGAATGCAGCTGGACTGGAGGGTGGGTTTGGCATGGCTAGCCTCCAGCTCATATTTATCAGACTATCTATAGTCCTTTGACAGAAACTTGCATTTTAATCAGTAGCAGCATACACCGCTTCAATCATTGTGCCTGTCACCATTTTATGCAGCCTTCAGTGTAGCACAATGGTGCTAACAGATTCCCTCTAACTATCAAATGGGTGAAATGGCTATTTGATTAGAATAAATCCTTTCGCACAATTATGCTTTAATCTTCTCTTGCATATTGACATTGTAGTATTGCGCCACTGGGAATTGAACTTTAGTTTTTTTTTTCCAGCTCTTCCTTGATATAGACCCTCTTGTCCCCTGATGAGCGTGCCTTGCATCTGCAAGGCGAGAAGCATTTAGATGCCAACTTGACCCACTGAACACAATCCGAATCCACATTTTTGATTCATTCTTGCCCATATCATAGGAATATCAACAGGGTCTCTTTACAGTGTCCTTGTCATGGTATACAAGCTGTTAAGGCATACTAGAGTAGCTAATTTTTTTTTTTATATATAGCCCAATAACTGCATAGACTCACCGGTCATCTGGTTGCACATTGCTTTAATATACAATCTAGTTGTCATGTGGAATTATGAATCTCTTGGTACATCTAAATCCTGTCAGATTGATGAGACTGTTTCAATTTTATTCTATGATGTGCAGATCCAAGAAGGTGTGCTGTATTGAGACGCTCTTCTTGCGTCTTGTATTGGCTATTAGATTTAAACATAACATTAGATGTGTTATAGCTATATGAAACAATCCACTAAATATATTTCACCTGTTTGATATTGTTAGACTTCTGCTGGATGATATTTGCAGACTGGTAATCTAGGTCAGTTTCTGCTAGCCTTCAAAGAACAGTCTTTCCCCAGCCTAAAGTCTGACTAGGAGATACATTCTATTTCTTTGTTCTCCAGTTGGCATAGGGGACTGTATACATGATTCTCATGTAGGGTCACTCTCTGACTATAGCAATAGAGCAGCCTGATAAATGTAAAAAAAAACCAAACTGTACAGGACTATAAAACATGGTTGGTTGCCTCCTGAAAACCTATAAGCACACCTGTCCAATAGTTGTTGGGTATCGCAACTTGGCCCCATTCACTATTGAAGCTAAGCTGCAATATCTGACATTACTAGAAAGGGAATCATGCCTATCCACAGGCCAACTTTTTTTTTGACTGGTATGAACAGACTTGCAGCTGGTATTTCACCCTGATTTCTTTTCCTCCCAGACTGATGCTGAAATTCCTTGCGGTGTTGCCAGTCTCTGGACTGCTCCCTTGGTTTTGAACCGTCCTGAGTTTGTAAGTAGCTGCTCATCTCTTTTCTCTATATTCAGATCATGGTAAAAGATCTTAAGTTGTATGGCCTTAACTCCTCTAGTGTCATGAGGCTGGTTCCCCCTCCATTACTCCAGTGGGCAGACATGCTACAAAGAGGTCCGAAACTTCCCATGAAGACATGCCAGAGAAGGTCAAGCGACGACGCAGCATGTTTGAAGTGACTGAGGTTCATGAGCCTGAGAAGGTGAGTATCTAGAAGATGAAGGTTTATTGACTGCCTCCTGCAGATGACCTATATTGCCTGACTCTCTCTTACAGGGTACATGTTTAATGCAGTCCAAATCTTTCCCTGAAACGATTGAAAGTATATTTGACAGTGGCCAAAGGGATCTTATTGGAGACTTCTCAAAAGTAAGCGCAAAATGTTCACACTCCTGACATGCTGCTTCTTCCAATGCTCATCTGTAATATGTGCTGCAGGAGTCTTGCAAGTCTCACATCAGTTACATGTTCATTCTGAATACACTGCGTGATCCAAGCGCTGCACTGACTGAGCTGCAGAAGCTTGTGCTACAGATGAAACTTCATGTCCACTTGTACAACTAATTTGCTACCATTGTGTCTACAGCTTCTATGCAGATCAGTCACCATAGTAACTGAAGCCACAACTGTGTGTAGTCTGATCCCACAGTTTTACTCCAACTTTGTGCAACCCCCCCCCCCCCCCCCTCAAGAGAACAGATGGGTTTGTAGTCTGTTGCTATGGAGGCACATTGGTCTGTTCCAAAGCTGAAGACCAGTCATGTTAGATGCATAGGGGGAATAAAGTGTTTAGGGAGATGCTGTAGTCTTTAAAGGGCTCATCCTGCAATGCTTATATGGCCTCTTCTTGGTGATCTGGGCATCTATGGCCTTGCTGATTTTGGGATCAGACCCTGCAGATCACACATCTTAACTTGTTTGGGTAGGCCATGAATGTATGTCAGTCAGGATTACAATGATTGGTAATGGTATTTCTAAAGCTGGTGGTAGATGGCTGGTTCCCCCAATTATGGTCATGGTTTACCACCTCCCCTCCCTACACAAGTTACAATGCATGGCCAGTGGCTAGTATTACTACTTCTACACTTTGGTCCAAGCTTAGCCCTTCACCAGTGCATTTTCTGAAATTTAGATTCTGTGCCTGGCACAAATGCTACAAGTATTTCGTAGTCTATTTTTTTTTTTTTTTTTTTTTAAACTCGTTTTATTGACAAGTTAATAACATATCGAATACAGAAAGAAAAAAGAACAGAAACACTGTGCAGTACATAGACTTGCATGTAATATAAGCCAATCTGGCTTGTACATTGCGGTTTACGTCATATTTGGTGAGTTTTCCCGACCCTGAGCAGAGGGGGAGGCGGTAGGCATGTAGTATAGTACCGTGTTGTAGGAGGGATAGGAAGGTAGGGAAAAGTGAAGGTAATGGGGGGTTCATGGAAAGAGGTATACCCGTGCTAGAGCCCCTTTCAAAAGCATCTGTCTATTGGCTCACTTGTCTTAAGCCCATAAGTATGCACTTGCATCAAGATGTGCCAATCAATTGGGCGTGTCACAGTATGTGGCCAGGGCCCCCAAGGTGTTTTATTTATTTTAAGGGAGAAGGGAAGCGTAAAGTGATATTCCAGGTGGCTGACCGTGCGCGAGGCCGGGTCCCCCCCCCCCATCTCACCACTGTTCCTCGACAGTTTTTATTATCGCCTTTGTAGCGCTGATATTGCTGACGTGAGCGGCTGCGGGGGAAACAAGGTCAGCGAGGAATCACACCACTGGCCCCACACCTTTTGAAATTTATCCGGGCATTTGCGGGCTTTGTATACTATATTGTTGTAGGGTATAATTGAGTTTGTGGTTTTCTTCCACATTGCCACAGTCGGGCCCCTCTGGTCCATCCATCTCATCGCGATGACCTTTCTGGCCATGAATAGTACCTCCTTTAGGAATACTCTGTGATAATGTTGCCACTGCTCCTCGTCGAGGATACCGAAAAGGCAAATTTCTGGAGTGGCAGAGATTGGGATTTCAAGAATCGTGGATAACAGATCTATGACTTCGTCCCAATATGATCGGATCCGCGGGCAGTCCCAAATCATGTGCCAAAAATCAGCATATGTGCAGGTGCATCTAATACAACATGTGGATGGCAGCCTGCCCATTTTATGTAGTCTCGCCGGGGTGAGGTAACATTGATGGACTATATAGAGCTGAGTCAGCTTATTATTTGCTGAGGGGGAGACGGACATCGGTGACTCCAGTACCTCTTGGAACGTCTCTTCCGTCAACGTTGGGATCAGGGACTTCCACTTAATCAAAGCGGGAGGGATTTCCCCTGTGGCTTTTGAAATTGTTAGATGGGAATATAATGTCGAGATAAGTCCGCGTGGCCCTTGTGATCTTAATATTCCAATTAGTGGGTAATGGGATATGGTGCTACTCGTGGGCGGAAATTGGGTCTGGAGCGCATGCCGGATCTGTAGGTATTTGTAAAAGTGAGATCTAGGTATTTGGTATTGGGCCTGGAGTTGCTCAAAGGATAGCAGGATATTAGTTGTATAGGTCTCCTAGATGAGCTATACAATGCTGTTCCCATACCTCTAGGTCAGTTAGCAACCGCAGCTCCCCCAGCCCAGGGTTCCTCCACAGCGGCATGTCTGCGGCTATATCCGAGAATCCACTCGCCTCCCTCGCCTGGCGCCAGACCCGCATAGCCAGTCTGTGAATAGGCAGTATTTTGCCCCTCACCGTGGCGGGGAGCTCCAGCAGCGGCCAGAGACTAGAAGTGTTCAGAATCTGTGCCAGATGGGCCTCTGAATTGGGCAGTGGACCGTTTTTCAGCCAACATTTTAGGTGTATCAATTGGCCGGCTAGGTAATATAGTGATAAGTCTGGGAGTGCCGACCCGGCTTCGTCTTTCGGTCTCTGCAGCGTGGAGAGCTTGAGTTTTGGGCGAGAATTGCCCCATATGAAGGAGGTCATGAGGGAGTTCATCATTCGGAAAAATCTAGTCGGGATTGGAACGGAGATGTGCTGCATGACGTATAGACACTTCGGTAAGACTATCATTTTGATCAAATTAATACGGCCTGCGACCGACAGGGGTAGTGATCCCCATACTCTAAATTTGGATCTATATAGGTCTATTAATGGATAGATATTCAGATCAAGGACTCTAGTAGTTGTATTGGTGATCTGAACTCCCAGGTATTTGAATTCTCTAGAGACTCGTAATCCGCACAGTGTGTCCATAGATTGTAGGGGGTTCTGTGTGGACACTAGCATTAAGGCGGATTTTGACCAATTTATCTGTAATCCTGAGAAGGATCCAAATGTGTTAATAACATCTATGGCATGAGGCAGGGTAGTTGTCGGGTCTGCCATGAATAGCATGAGGTCGTCCGCGTATAACGCCACGCGGTCCTCCCGATTTCCGATTTGAATCCCGTGGTATAAAGGGCTTGCACGGAGCATGAGGGCCAATGGTTCCATGGCCAGGGCAAAGAGAAGCGGGGAGAGGGGGCACCCCTGTCTAGTCCCTCTATACAGGGGAAAGTACGTAGAACAGGTGCCGTTCACGGAGATCGCTGCCAATGGTGTTTTGTAGATTATGGAGATCCATTGGATAAAACGGTCTCCGAACCCAAATCTCCTCAGCACCTGGAGCAGGAAGGGCCACTCTATGGAATCGAAGGCCTTGGCTGCATCCAATGAAGCCAGGGCCCAGTCCGCTTTGTCTGTCGCTCCGATTTGCGTTATTACCTGTACCCTTCGTAGGTTTTCTCTTGTGGCTTTGCCCGGCATGAATCCGGTTTGGTCTGGATGTATCAGGTCTAGAATGACGTTATTGAGGCGTCGGGCAAGCATTTTTGTCAGGAGTTTATAATCCGAGTTAAGGAGGGATATGGGTCTATATGAGCCACATTCCAGGGCGTCTTTTCCTGGCTTTAGGATGAGTACGATTGTAGCCTCATAGAAGGATGGGGGTAGTGTTTTATTATTATAGGCCGCATTATAAGTTTCAAGCAGTGTGGGCAGGAGTATTTCTTGGTATTTTGCGAATACCTCTACTGGTAGGCCATCTGGGCCTGGGGCTTTACCGTTGGACATCTCCTGAAGAGCCTCCGAAAGTTCAGTTAGAGTAAATGGGGCATCTACTAGGGTCTGTTGGTCCTGGGAGAGTGTGGGGAAATTAAGGTTAGACAAGAAGCTTGTTAGTTCTTGTTGTGTGGCATGGAATCCAGTGGCGTAGAGGTCTCTATAAAAACGTTGAAATCTTGCTCCTATTGAGTCTTTTTGGTGGAGTATCTCTCCTGTTTCCGATGCGATACGGAGTATCGACGGTGATGCCGAATTTTGATGCACCAGAGTAGCCAATAGGCTGCTGGACTGATTGCCAAGTTCATAAAACCGTTGTTTTACAAAGGAGGCTCTACGAGCCTTCTCTTGTAGGTGGGTTAAATATTGCCTGCCCTGCCTTAGCCACTGCTCTCTGTGTTCGTCGGTTGGGTCTACAATATAGTCTGCCTCTAGACGTTCATACTGGGACGCCATCTCCCGTTCCAGCCTGGAAGACTCCCTTTTAATATGAGATGGACGATTTTAGAGCGCCTCGTAAGAAGGCCTTTAATGTCTCCCACAGCACCGCCGGGTCGGTGTCTGGCTGATTTAGTTCTAGAAAGACAGAGTTGGTCGGGTACTCTATCATTTGTTCCGAATAGATTTAACCAGAATGGGTGTACACGCCAGTTATGTCTATGGGCCTGCGTGTCTGGCGTGGAGACTTCTACGAATATAGGTGAGTGGTCCGATACACCTCTAGTGAGGTATTTAATGTGGGTTATTGCAGTGCACAGTCTGGCGTTACCAAGACAGTAGTCTATTCGGGATAGAGTATTCCTACCAATGGAGTGACACGAGTATTCACGTGTCGCCGGATGTCTAACTCTCCACACATCGCGCCAGCCGACCTCCTGTAAGAATTGCATCAGAGGCGAGGGGCTGGTTTGGGCTGGGTGAGCTGCGGGGGCACCAAATCTGTCCATTTGTGGGTCCAGTGTCAAATTTAAGTCGCCCATACATATTATGGAGGCGTTGGGGTACTGGGTGGCGAATTGGGCCGCCTGGTGTAGGATTGCTATGTTGGCTGGTGGGGGGGGGGGGAAGTATAGCCCGATTATTACATAGGGTTGGGACTCGATCCACGCCTGGATGAACAGAAATCTGCCTTCTGGGTCTCTGACTGTGCGTCCCGGTTCCCACCGCAGCCGCTTGTGGATTAGTATGGATACTCCTCTGGCATATGAAGAGTAGGTTGAGTGTATAGCCCATTGTACCCAAGGTTTTTGCAATAGTTTTGTTTTTTCAGAGATCATATGCGTCTCCTGGAGGCACACTATGTGAGGGTTGTGGTTCCTGACATATGAGAAAATCATAGAACGTTTTCTGGGGGCTCCCATTCCCCTCACGTTCCAGGAAAGTATGTTTATGTTGGCCATTTAACTCGGGTGTTTCTATGGTTATGCGGGAGAATGTACCTCACCAAACTAGGTCGAGCCCGTGCCCGGCCAGCCACCAGGTCCCCCCCCCAAACAGGGGCCAAGGAATGCATCCCCATGCTCCTGTCAGGCCTGATTCCATGTGTTGCACTGCACAAACCTGTCCAAAACTTAACGATTGTAATTACTTCAACAGCAAATTGCCTGGGTATTACAAACATCATAACGTTTAACATTACTTGAACGTGCGTGTGATAACGGGGAAGACTGTGCACCTAAAATGCGGTGGTAAAACTGGGCACAGTCAGACAGATTAGATCTGCATAGAACTCTCGGCCCCCAATATCACAGGTACATTTACTTCTCTGCCCGACTATTTTATCTTATGCATATTTAGACCAGAAAGCATTTTATATATCATACAGTACATTCTTTCTGCAGTTGTTCCTCTTTACTCAAGATCGCACCTCTATACGGTAGCGTGTGGGGAGGTGGGAGGATAATAGTGGGGGAGAGGGGAGAGCAGGGACAGGCCGGGGGTACGCCCAGGTGTGTGTCCACACTCTCCTGGGAGTCATGGGGGGGTATAATACTGACTCTAGTCAAATGTTTCAGACTCTCTGGAGTGGAGAAGAAGGTAGCTCGTTCATTGTGGACCACACGTAGGCGAGCTGGATACATCATGGAATATGGTATAGCGGCTTCCCTCAGTCGGCGCTTGACCGCTACAAAGGATGCTCTGGTTTTCTGCAGGGCAGCCGAAAAATCTGGGAAAAGAGAGATTAGCGTTCTGGAATTGGAGGTTCTGCACTCGCCTTGCGGCCTGGAGGGCGATGTCTCTATCCTTGCTGCTCAGAAGTCTTGCCAGCATTGGTCTCGGGGGCGCTCCTGGAGGCAGTGGGCGACCCGGGATCCTATGGGCCCGCTCGATGGCGAAGGCCGTTGTGAATTTGGCCTCTGGCAAAAGTTCTTTCAACCAGGTTTCCATAAATGAGCAGGGATCTTGACCCTCTGCGCGTTCCGGTAGCCCTATTATCCGGAGATTGTTTCTGCGCAGTCTATTTTCCAGATCGTCTGCTCGCTGGAACCAGGTGTTTGCTGCCTTGTCAAGTTCTGTGAGCCTATCTGGTATTGGAGCCATAGTATCTTCAAGCTGTGATATACGTGTCTCGGCCTCCCCCACTCTGCTTCTGAGGTTTTGCATGTCTTGCCTTATCAAGCCTACATCTATTTTGACCTCCTCTATTTTCCCGGTTAAGGAGGTGGTACTGGTCTGTATGGCCTCCAAGAGTTGCGCTGTGACTTGCCTGAGCGTTGGTTCATTTTCTGCCTCTGGAGATGTTGCCGAGCCTGAGGCCCCGTTTGCTTCTTCCTCTAGTCTGGGTGGTCGGCGTGGGGTGTCTGTTGTTGGGTCAAGTGCGTAGGCCTTGAGGCGCTCTGTTATCGTGGGGGAGTGTTGCGGCTCATTCTGGACGACTTGCGGTTGCCCCGCCTGCGGGAGGAGGACGGCGGCGGTAGTATGTTTGCGGTCTTTATGCGCCGAAGAAGCCGTGGAGGGCCTCCTTGCTGTTGAGGATTTGAGATGTATGAATATGCTCCGCTGCAGCGGGGTGGGGGGCCCGGGGGATAAAAGTTGCTAACCTGCTTGATTTGATTGGGTTAGGTATCGGTTAGGTGTGTTCGATGTTTACTCTTTGTCGCAGTCTAGGATGTCGTTGAGTCTCGCCAGAATATAAAGGTGGCGGTTGTAGTGCTCAGAGTTCGTTTGGCTTGACTGCGGTCTCTATACTTTGGCGAGAGGCCAGTGCCTCCCAGGTCGTAATCCGGCACCTCCTTGAAGAGGAAGGCGAGTGTTTACAGTATGTTTCACGTGCTGTTTGTCCGCTTCAGAGGCGTTGCAATTACAGGTAGGTATTGCGTACAGCCCGATGATGGTTGTCCGCGCCGGACTAAGGAGTATCTGGGCATGTGGGGTGCTGTCTTGCACCTTGGTTGGATGGTGCTAATTGCCAGCTGTGCTGGTTATTAGTGGATCACCCGCTTTGGAGTTGTTAGGGAGGGGTTCCACCATGCACCTTGTAATAGAATGGTGCAGGTTGTCGGTGGATCCTTGTTATGGGGTGTCCGCTCGTTTCAGGAGTGGCCCCTTTAAGGGGTGTTTGGCAGGCCTTCAGTGTGCCTCTCACGCAGAGCTGCTGTTGGAGCTAGGGGGGAGGGGATGTAGCCCCTCTGCTCTCCGCTGCTCAGAGGGAACAGTTCAATGGTCTCTATGTGAACTTCTCACCCCTCCTTCGTTACCCCATCGCCCCTCACTTCCACAGCGGGGGTCCCGCTGTACTGGGCTGTTGGGTCTGGGGCGCTATCCCCCTCGGTCGGTGTCTGCCGCTCGCCGAGGCCCCGCCCCCTTCTCTATGCAGCGGGAAGCCTCCGAGTCCTCTGGGCCGTGGCGCTCCGGTCCTCCGCCGGCACCCCTCTCACCTCTCAGCCTTCCTGGCTTTGTCTCCTGCCGTCACACACGCCCCACACTCCCGTCGGGTCCCCCCGGCACAGTCGGGCCGCGGGATGTGCGCTGCCTCTCTCGGCCGGAAGTGCTCGCTCCGGAGCCCCAGGAGCAGGCCCAAGGCCGATATCAGCCGCTTCTCACCGCCGGTTGTCCGCAAAGGCTCTCCCGGTCCCTCCAGAGGTGCTCCCTGCGTCTCGGTAAGTCTTTCTAGCCGTTTGTGATGTCGGGCAGTCAGGATGATGTCAGGATAACGGGGATTGCCACGGAGCTCAAGTCACTTGCGACTTCACAGCATGGCTGCTGGACACGCCCCCCCTTAGTAGTCTATTTTAGTGAGGTGGGGAGTCCTTCAGTATTTTTTATATATATATCCATTTTTTTTTTTAATCTTCTCTATAGGCCTTCTTATTCCCAACCGTGAGTGGTAAACATGAGGAGCTAAAGTACATAACTCCAGAGATGGTGAGTTGTCATCGTGTGAGTAAATTACTTGTTACTGTCGTCATGGCTCTTGTACTGACACTTTGCCTTTCACTACAGATGGTAATGATCCTGAATGGACAGTTTGAGTCTCTTATTGAGCACTGTGTGGTCATTGACTGCCGATACCCATATGAGTATGAAGGAGGGCACATACAGGTGAGTGTCTCTAATCAATTTGTTTTTATGGAAATGGATCTTTAAGACTATAAACCTCTGCATGGAGTTGCAGGGAAAAGTTGATCTAAGGGCCTTTTACACGGGACGATTATCATTCAAACTAGCAAAATTATTTCTCAATGACTAGCTGGCTTGTGTATCTGTCATCACCCAGATTGATGTAAGATTTAAAGAGCCTTTGTAATCCTTCACAGGGAGCCATCAATCTATACATGGAGCAAGAAGTAGAAAACCATCTGCTGAAGAATCCCATCCAACCTCACAGATCCAAGCGAGTGATTATTATCTTTCACTGTGAATTCTCCTCTGAGAGGGGACCCAGAATGTGAGTGCTTTTTATTCATGGTTGTGATTGTGGAAAGATCTTCAGCTTTTCATCTTTCTCAGAACTAGTCAGTGACTGAGAACACTTGCTTGCTTTGGGCGCTCTTGCACCAAATATTTTTTTTTCCCCCAGTCTCCATGACAGCACCAATTGAGATTGCCTCCTCCTGATAGGACAGGAACATACTGAGAGGTTAAAAGCTCCCCCCCCCCCCCCCTTACCCACTTTCCTCAGTGTCTTCCTGTCCTGCCAGGAGGCAGGATCTCTGAGAGGAGCTGGTGGAGAAGCCAGCCGGAAGCCTACTCACGGGCGGATTGGAGGGCAGTGGGTCAGCCTGTCCTCCCTTCCCAGCCAGACTCCCGGGACGCCACATGGGGTGGTAACCCTCGGGCCAGGTTCCTCCCGCGGCAGCCCATGGGGGGTACAAAGCGGGAGCCTCAGTCCCCCTCGTCCTCCCTGCACGTCATCGTCTGCATCAGGAGCGGAGGGGGCGGGGCTTAGCGCAGGAGCGCGAAAATTAAAAAATAAATAAATAAAAACCTGAGAAGCCAGAACAAACCAGCACTACAGGTCGCAGGGTGTCTGCAGCACCGGTATAGTAATGAGTGCTCCAGCCCCAGAGACAGCTGAAACCTCAGCCTCAGCGGCCGTAAGTAGCCAGTGCGGCAAAAAATACAAAATGCAAAATCCAATGTATTGTATATGGAAAAATTGCATATTTACCCGCAAAAAATACAATGCAAACATCCAGTGTATTGTGTATGGAAAAATTGCATATTTACACGCAAAAATGCTTTATTTGTCAGGGGGTTAAAAAAACATTCCCCCCCCCCCCACCCCCCGGAACAAAGCTCAGAAAATGCGTGGAATGCGGGATAAAACTGCCAGCTACGTACCAGGGGCCTCTATGCAAGGCATACGTAGCTAGGCTAGTTAAAGAGGAATCAGGAGGACGTTAGGAAGCTGGTGAAAGAAGAGGTAGATCAGCCCTAACGTCACAGCTGGCGCCGCCAGCGAAACGCCATAAAAGGACGTATGCTCCTGACGAGCCTTCCGACTCCGTATCGGGTCGGAGCAAGAGGAACAGGCGGCGAGGAGTCCTCAGATTAGGAGGACTACAAAAAATACTTATTCCATCAGGACGATTTAAGGGAATTAAGTCAGTCAGGGCGTACCCTACAAGATGAGAGATTTGGGGGACTAGGGGAGAGGCGCAAGCATACCTTCCCTGTCCACAAGAATATCACCAAAATAATCCAGAAAGAGTGGAGGAAATCAGACGCAAGCTCCTTCTCCACTAGAGGGGTAAAAAGAAGGTACCCATTCGAGGAGGAAGTTTGCGCAAGCTGGGAGGAGGTACCTGAGGTAGACGTCCCAGTGGCCAAAGTAGCCAGGAAAACGACCCTGCCCTTTGAGGACGCCGCACAGTTAAAAGATCCCATGGATCGCAAAGCTGAGGGCCTTCTTAAGAAATCAGGGGAGGCAGCGGCAAACATACTTAGGCCAGGGATCGCAGCCACTTGTGTGGCGCGAACCCTGGGGGTACGGCTAGAACAGCTACAGCTACACCTAACCAATAAGATGCCGAGGGAACAGATCCTAAATTCCCTTCCGATCCGGCGTATGGCAACAAATTTCCTAAGCGGACACCGCGGCCGAAACTGTCAAACTCTCAGCGACAGCTACAGCCCGGTCTAACTCAGCCAGAAGAGAGTTATGGCTGAAATCGTGGTCAGGCGACCTAGCCTCAAAAAATAAGCTATGCGCCCTCCCGTTCTACGGCCAGTTTTGTTCGGACCGGACCTTGACAAGATTCTAGAGAAGACGGCCGACAAAAAGAAGGGATTCCCGGAAGAAAAGCCACAGAGGGAAGACCTTCTTCCGGGCCCCAAGGCAACAGCCAGAGGCCTACCGAGGCAAGGGCAAGACAGGCCGCTGGAGTTACCCCAAGGGGGGCAGAGGAAGGAACATCCTCTTTAACCCCCACCAGGGGGAGCCAAAGCGGAGACCCTGACGTCATCCCCGTAGGGGCAAGGCTGGGGGGCTTTGTGGATCAAGGGGCTGCGATTTCTGAAGGCCCAGGAATCCCAAAGATTTTACAGCAGGGATACCGGATAGAACTAGTGTCCCTCCCCAGAAGAAAATTCATTATCACGGGAGGCTCCAAACAGTTACACCTACTAGGCCAAAGCGTTGGGGACCTGCAACAACTAAATGCAATATCCCCCGTACCGCAAAACGAGGAAACCCAGGGCCATTATTCCAGGCTCTTCCTAGTAAGGAAACCCTGCGGGAAACAGCGAATGATGGTGAACCTGAAACCTCTGAACACCCGCATCAGATACAGAAAATTCAAGATGGAGTCCATCTCCTCAACGATAAAGTTGATTCCCAAAGGAGCCTACATGGCATCCACCGATTTAAAGGATGCTTATTTCCACGTACCGATCCACGAGGGGTCCCGGAAATACCTAAGGTCCGCAGTGGATATGGGCAAAGGAATAGAGCACCACCAATTCAGATGCCTGCCCTTCGGGATCTCCTCAGCACCCAGAATCTTCACCAAAATTATGGCAGAGGTAGCCGCCTACCTGAGGAAGAGTCGGTCCTAATAATACCCTACCTGGACGATATTTTAATAATAGCAGAGTCCAGAGAACTCCTAACGGAACACATGAGGATAGTGCTAGAACTTCTCCAATCCTTAGGATGGATCATAAACTGGGAAAAATCCAGCCTAGATCCCGACAAACATAAAACGTTTCTGGGTATAACGCTCGACTCAGAATCGCAATGCTCCTGCCTACCCGAGGAGAAAATACAAAAAATCCGACGGCTAGTCAAAACCTTTTTACGGAGACGATTATGCACAGTTTGGTAAGCAATGTCTCTCCTGGGAAGCTTGATGTCGTGCATTCCAGGAGTGGCATGGGCCCAGGCTCACACCAGAGCCCTGCAAAGCCTCAGTCCTATCCACGTGGGACAAAAGGCAGTCCTCCCTAGGGACAAGAATGTACATCCCAAGCATGGTGAAAACATCCCCGCGTTGGTGGACATCCCCAGAGACTCTGCGGAGAGGGGTTCATTGGCTACAAAACCCAGCCACTCACATCACAACGGATGCAAGCGCCTGGGGATGGGGAGCGTATGTGGGGAACCAGTTCTTTCAGGGTCCATGGCCTCAAAGGACAAAAGAACAGTCCTCAAATTACAGGGAACTACAGGCCGTATGGCAGGTCCTACAGCAGTTAGGGAACTCGCTACGGGACCAGCATATAAAGATATTGTCAGACAATATCACCACGGTCGCCCATATACGACACCAAGGGGGCACAAGATCTCCTGCTCTGCAAAAAAATCGCACAGAAAATTTTCCACTGGGCAGAGGGCCGGATCCTCTCGATCACGGCAACCCATTTGAAGGGGACGCTAAACTAAATAGCAGGCTTTCTCAGCAGGAGGCAAATAGACCCAGGAGAAGGGTCTCTCTCCCTGAAAGCATTCAGAATCCTGATCAACCAGTGGGGGACCCCACAATTGCACCTGTTCGCAACCAGGGAAAATGCCAAAGTAAGCAATTTCTTCTCCCTCTGGCCAGGAGATCGTCTGACAGCAGTAGACGCCCTAGGCCAAGACTGGGGAGAGGGGCTGGTGTACGCCTTTCCTCCTATACCATTGATCCCCAGAGTCTTAAAACATTTCAGAACCCAGGTATGCACACTAATCCTGGTGACCCCCTTCTGGCCCAAAAGAAGCTGGTTCGGTCTCGTAGCAACATTGAGCGTCCAGGACCCAGTCATCTTCCCTACCTGGACAGATCTTCTATCGCAGTGGCCACTGAGCCATCCGAGCCTAGACAAGCTCCACTTAACAGCATGGCTCTCGAGGAATCCTCACTAAAAGAGAAGGGATTCTCAGAGTAGTAGAAACGTTAATGTCCAGCAGAAAAAAGACTACCCACCTTATCTACCAGAAAGTTTGGAGAAAGGTTTTCCTCATGGAGACAGGGAAGGGGTCGCGGGGATTCTATCCCGGACATCCCTCTAATCTTAGAGTTCCTGCAGGAGGGCCTAGAGATGGGCCTCTCTCAAAGCACCCTGAAGGTCCAGGTCGCAGCCCTTAGCGCCATATGTGACACAAAGTTCGCAGACAACAGATGGGTCAACAGGTTCCTAGCAGCAGCAACTAGATTACGGCCTAGACCCATAAATCTTTTTCCAGACTGGAACGTTAATTGGGCCCTAAGGGCCATGTTGGCGGTACCATTCGAGCCGACCGAAGCACTACCCATAAAAATGCTTACTATCAAGACCATTTTCTTAGTAGCCATCACCTCCGCAAGACGGGTTAGCGAGCTGCAGGCCTTGTCCATTCGCCACCCGTTCCTGAAAACCTCAGACACCAAATTAGTATTTAAAACGGACCCTGCCTTCATGCCAAAAGTAGTATTACATTGTCATAGGTCCCAAGACCTAATAATCCCCTCATTTTTTTTTTTTTAGTAAACCTAAAAACGAGGAAGAAAAAACCCTAAGCTGCCTGGACGTTAGGAGAGCAGTCCTAGGCTACATAGAGGCGACAAGCCACTGGAGGCGGGACGACAACCTGTTCATCCAGTTCAGTGGCCCAAATAAAGGGAGCAAAGCAGCAAAAAGCTCCATAGCCAGGTGGATCCGCCTGGCCATCATAGTCTTATAAAGCCCTCGGGAAGGAAATCCCCTTAGCCCTTAAAGCCCATTCTACAAGGGCAGTAGCATCCTCATGGGCCGAACATAGCTCAGCTTCGGTCGAGCAGATATGCAAAGCCGCAGTCTGGAAGGAACCCCACACGTTTGTTAAACACTATAGGGTAAAAGTGCAGCAGGACGAGGACATGGCCTTCGGCCGCAAAGTCCTCTCGGCAGCAATCCCACCCTAGGGAAACTTTAGTTGGTACGTCTCAATTGGTGCTGTCGTGGAGACGACTGGGGGAAAAATGGATTTTATCTACCTGATAATCAGGTTTCCAGTAGTCTCCACGACAGCACCCGTACCTTCCCCCCCCCTAAATTGATAGAAAAGAAACTATGTAATATAATATTAAAAAAATATATATATTATAAATAACGATAACTTTATTCTAAAAAACAAAAAAATCCCGGTTAAGGGAAAAAATTAAAGTTGAGCTCCTACCCCGGCAATTCGTTAGAATCCACTGAGGAAAGTGGGGAAGGGAGGGAGCTTTTAACCTCAGTATGTTCCTGTCCTATCAGGAGGAGGCTCTCAATTGGTGCTGTCGTGGGGACTACTGGAAACCTGATTATCAGGTAGGTATAATCCATTTTTTTTGTCCCTGTGGGTGTCTGCCACCTGAAAACACGCAATACACTGCAAGCTTGCCACTTTCTGACAATCTCCATGTGCTCTTGGCATGTATGTGTGCATAATACGTGTCAAGATGATATATTTTTATTTTTTTTTTGTGTGCGCTGAGGCACAATTGAAAGTAATGTAAAGTCTGTTAATGCAGAATGCACAGTAAATGAGCAAATAACCTTGTAAAGGGGTTACCATTGTATCCAGTCTAGACAATGCTCTGAGCTAAAAGCATAAACGGCTGCACCAATCTTTGCTTGTGGTGGTCCAGTGGGTCAGTCCGGCGTCCTGCTTGTTAGATTCAGAGCATTCTCCTAGTTAATGTCGGCCCTATTTTCCTTGTTCACGGTAAAATTTGTGCAGGACTAAAACTATATGAACATCTTGTCTCTTCGCAGATGCAAGTTTGTACGCGGGAAAGACCGAGATATGAATGAGTATCCCCAACTGCACTACCCAGAGTTGTACATCTTGTTAGGAGGTTACAAGGATTTCTTCCACAAGTACAAGGTAACCTTATTTGCTTCCACTGTATGAATATAAATCAATGATTCTTTCATAACCAGATGAATAGTTATCTATTTTTGTTATAATTGTAAACCGGCTTGATCATAACATCTCAATATTAGCTGGTCGTCTTTTGTTTCTTGATTTCTGCTTGCAGTCAGTGAATGAGATTAGAAACATGACTGCTTTTCTTAAATGGCATCACATCTGCCCTATTGGTTATTTAGTACTGCATTTCAGCTAATTACTTCAGTGGTGCTGAACTACAATACAAAGTCTATGAGCAAGATTGATATTTCTGAATGAGAGCTGCAATAGTTTACTAATGTCACATAGCCCTTTAATGTAGTTGGGCACACTGTAGGATGCAATCTGTCAAAACAAATTTCAGTGAAACGGGAAGGGACCACTCCAGAGTTTATAAAAACTGAATGCAGCTCTGAAGGCCCATTTACACACTATTATCGCTCAAAATGCGTTCAGTGTCTCTCGAGCGGTATCTTTGTGTAAATGCTACCATTGTTCGCTTTTCAGTTGAACAATCTGTTTGCCAGCTGATGGCAGAGAGCGCTGATAACCTTGTTTTCAGCTGCTGTCCCGCTGTATGCAGATAATAGACCCGCTGTTGCCTGCATACAGTGAAGGGAGCTATATTTAAATTCAAATGAAGCTAATGGGCATTAATGCCTATTAGTACCGGTAGCTATGCAAAATGATCTTTCAAAACGGTCTTGAGCGATCATCTTTGCGTGTAAGTGGGGCTTAATCTATAATATAGACTTCTTGTCACTGGGAGACTTGTACATCTAGAACATACTCCATATCTGGTCACAACACTTGCAAAATAAAGCTTGCACTATTTTTGGTTCTGCACTGACCACCTATACAGTAGATATGTGAATTTGCAGTAATTAACCTTAAACAACCCCCCCCCCCCCCAAACTTCTCCTGGAACTTGATCACCACATTAAGGCCCAATGTCCACAGGTGGATTTGAATTGCAGAATCCGCACAAGGCACCCGGTCAGATCTGCAGTTCAAGCTGCCAATAGGGAACCATGGATGGCTGCAACGGAATTAAAGCATGTGGATTTGCCATGCGGACCTCAAATCTCAGCATGCTCCATTTCAGTGCGGTTCCCACATGGACGGCTTCCATTGAAGTCAATAAAGGCTATCCCATCTGTGGCCCATTGTGGATGGGCTGTGGATTCTGTGGGAAAGCAGGAGTTTAAAAAAACTTCTACTGCGCATGTGCACCAGCACTTCTGCACACATCCGCAGTACAGAAAACACCCGGATGGGTAAGCGGAGTTCTCTGCCGTGGGCAGGGTCAGATTCTGCTGCGGGCTCCCACATGCAGAATCCGACCCGCCTATGGACACTAGCCCTAAAGCATGGGTTGAGCTCTTGGTTTTCACTTAATTGGTAAGACCGACAAAGTAATCTTCTGGTTTAGGGACAATTTGTAGCAAATCTGCATGCTGTTTTACCGTGAATTGCTGCGGCTAGCAGAGGCAACTTGATGACCACTGCACTGGAGTATACCTGGTCTTCCTTCACTTTCCTGCTGGAAATGGAGGAGCTACCAGTGAGTGATGGTCAAGGTGATCTGTAGCTAGTCCTAACTTTTTTTTTTTTTTGTTCAACAGTCCCTTTGTGATCCAGAAGGCTACCGTCCCATGCACCATGAAGACTTTAAAGATGATTTTCGGAAGTGTCGCATGAAGAGTCGGACATGGGCTGGAGAGAAGAGCAAAAGGGAGCTGTATAGCCGTCTAAAAAAGCTCTGACTACACTGTACAAACTGTGTTTCCATGGACCATGATCCACCTCTGGGAATGTTTTAAACTTGCGTGAACCTTGAAGTGGAGCAGACAAACTTCAGTGTTTCTGGAATACAGAGCTGCGAATAAGGCTTTGCTTGGGACTACCTCGTGCAGCCGCATCTTGTAAATTCCATGAACTTTGGGATGTACTTTCTGCGGCTTGCACTAATGAGCCTACTGGTGACTTTTTGCCAGCTGGTACTACAAATTCTGCAGATCACTTGATATATGGCAGGATGTTCAGATAACCACCCTCTTATCGAACAGTGAATATCTTCTGGTACTGAAACCACCTCCCCAAGTGAACACTGGCTTGAGTCTCGCTCAGTTTCTCATGTACCACTGTTTTTATATAATATTTTTTTTAACCCTTCATTGCTCAGTGAGTTTTTATTGAATCAAGAATTTTATTTTATGGCCTATTCAGATGGCTGTATTTGCAAGCCAAAACCAGGAAGGTGCCAAAATATAGAAGACATGCAAATCTTTCCATATACTTTTCCTGTAAGGTACCATTCCTGGTTTTGGCTTCAAATACTACAGTCTATATGAGGGCTTAATCTTTTTACCATATGATCCTGTATTTTAAGATGTGGTAGAGCCCAAATCTTACCCAATGTACAGGAATGTTTAATCAGTGTGTGACCCAGGCAGAAGAAATGCCTGTCTCCAAACCTGCATTGTCTTTGTATTCTCCTATCTTGGCCATGGCTGGACGACTTTGTCCTCCTGACCTTGATTAAGCAGATTGCTTGTCCTCATTCACTTTAGGAATGTCTGAACCTTGCTGACATTCTCTGATGCCACACTTTACTTCCTTAACACCTGCTGTTTGGGTCTGCGCACAACTGGTGCAATAACTCCTTCAGTCTATTGACAATTCCTCTGTCAAGGCTGACTTTACTGTCTGTTTTATGGGGTATTCTTGGCAAAATTTAGCTTTTTCACTTTGTGCACTTAATTTTCAGGTCCTGTCTACTTTGGTGTTGAGGCATATGTTTACCTTAATGTTTACAGCTTTTTATATATTAATCTACATATACAGTGTAGTCATAGAGTAACGGCCTGATGCGTAATCCAGACTGCATGGGTATACCCCCTGGTTACTGGTAAAGTCAGCAAGCTTATTGGAGATGGGTGAGACCCCTCCCACCCCTGCACAAGCTTGGCTGTGGTACTATTAGGCAAGGCATTTGACTAAATAACTCTGCCCCACATCTGTGCAGGTAATGCTAAAAGGGGTTTTGTCATAAAAAAAAATATCTAAACTTGCCTATTCCTTCCCTGTCTCTCTCCTTATCACATCTTCTCCTGGTTGAGCTTCTCCAGCGCCCCAGGTCAGCTCACTGCAGGCTGGGACCAGCTTGTTATGAGGGCTGCATATCTCAAATACCTTCCGGCTGGGTCAGTGAAGGTCGCATCCCTGTGCTGTAGCTTCACTGCTTGGGAAGGAATTGCCATCTATTTCAGAGATGGCTCTCCTGAACAATCTCAGAAGATAGGTAGTCCCATTCATTGGTTGGCAGGCAGAAGACTGCCAACGAAATGTACATAACGTCACAGGAAGGAGAAGAATCAGGCAGCTGGAGGTGAAGTGACTCCCCCTCCCCGGACTGCAGGAGACAGGAGAAGATGAGGGAGGTTAAGATCTGGTAAGTAGACTGATGGGGGAGGAATAGATAAGTATAGGTTTTTTGTTTTGTTTTTTTGGTGACAAAATCCCTTTAAAGTTCAGCTCTGAAGCATGCAGAATTATGGCTGCAGTTATCCAGTATGATACTGGATAATACACTTAAAGTGACTAATATATAATCAATCTTAAAGCTGTAACATGGGATTAATTCATTTATGATTATGGGCTACTCCAATTTTTTTTTTTTTTTTCTTTTTTACTGCTCGCACAAACTATTCTGCAGGAAACAATGGCGTCTCCTTGGAATATCCTAGTGTGGAAATTCATCAACGCAGCTGTTAATGGCTGCTGCCATATGTCCAAGGAAGACCTAATGCATGGGGTTCAGGAAACAAACTTTCCTACACCCTATTACAGAATTATAAGTTTATGGGGTATTCCAGACCCCTCCCTACTCCTTTTAACAGGATCAGGTCATCAATAGATCTGTGGGGACCTGCAGCTTAGATCCTTGCCAATCTGCTGATTCCTGGGGTCACGGTTGCTGCTGTCAGTGCAGAAAGTGCTAAACGTAGTGCAACAGCCCAGATTGGTATCGCAGGTGCTGCTTCCATTCAACAGGAGCTGTGCCTGTAATACCAACAGTTTGATAGTTAAAGGGGTATTCCAGTATTTTATTTATATTTGATCTTGATGGGGCTTTTCCTACTCAGCAGCCTCATTACCAGGCCAGAGAAGCTACAGCAATCATCTCTTGCTCTGAATGACCTGTTTGGTCCTGCAATACACACAAGCAACCACTGATGTGAATGAACACACTGTAATGCTTAATTTTCCCTGTGGAGGAGCTGCAGGGAAACTGAACACTTATTAGATTTCCCCACAGATTAGCCTATTACAGGGAGACTGACTAGTTCCATTCAAGTTATTCTAACAATTGGGGATTGTCAAAAGTGAAGAACCCCTTTTCTGTGACTCTTCAGCTGTGTTTAGTTTAACTTTTAAAGTGACAAAACTGACAAAGGGGGTGTTGCATTACCTGCTCTCCCTTTTATAGCTTTCTCTCTGTATCCACTGGCTTTTGTGTTTCAAGATGGCAGCACTGCTGCTGTGGGAACTCTGTGCCCACTGCATTGGTAGTCCAAGGCACTACATGCTGCCCTACTTTGTCTAGCCAGCATGGCTCATGTAAGCCGTGCTGGCCAATCACACAGCATGTAGTGTCCTGGTGACTGGTGTAGCATGCATGTGAGATTGCTGGCCACTCACACAGCATGTCTTGTTCTGGATAACTAGTGTAGCATGCATGTGCGATCGCTGGCGAGTCTGGAACGGAATGCAAGAAAGTGAGAGCAGAAAGTAATACCTCCACCTCCTGGGCCTGGAATTGGTAGGCTGCGTTAAGGACTGTTGGACAAGGGTCAATTTGGGTTTTATTGTACAATCTACAACCCTTCTGTATTTGCAACACTTTTATTTTTCAGGAGATCATGTTACTGTCTGGACTATAGTCCTGTGACTGTTCCAAGGTTTGCAGTACCCTGTAGAGAATTTGCAGTTTTGTATATTTGCATTTTTTTTTCCCCTTGCAGGAAAATAAATGACCTAAAACATCTTTTGTGTCATTCTGGAATATAACCTGGTCATTCTAAAATTGGCCCTATGTTGGCATATAAACGTTTTGGATTAGTCGCTAAAACTGTTTAGTATTCTAAATAGCTTAGAATATCAAACTTAATGTATGGATACAAAGTGTAGGTGGATACACACTGCTCAGGCCAATCCGTGCCACCCAGTTTTAATAAAAGTTCTACAACTTTTTCATACCTCACCACTTTCAAGATCACTTACAATGACCAGTCCTAGAAAAACTGTCTGCACCCTTTCTGGCTACCTGATGCACACTGCATTAGTATGCATCGGTAGTCTATAGCTTAGTTCACACCAGCATCAAAAGTTCTGATTGGAACCACCCCTTGCTTGAAAGCAGGGCAAAATATGCTGCAAGCAGCACTATTTTGTTCTATGAAGACTTTGCAGAATGCTAACTGAAGACTAAACAGACCACAATATAGTCATTGGGGGTCTGTTTAGCACTGGCTGGTTCCATTTTATGGCAGATCTATTCATCAAGTGGCTGCTGGTTTTCTGCTTCCCATTATCAGTCCCCCCTCCTAAACAAACATCCTTAAAGGGGTTGTCCCGCACCGAAACGGGTTTTTTTTTAAACCCCCCCCCCCCCCCCGTTCGGCGCGAGACAACCCCGATGCAGGGGTTAAAAAAACAACCCGCACAGCGCTTACCTGAATCCCGGCGGTCCGGCGTCTTCATACTCACCTGCTGAAGATGGCCGCCGGGATCCTCTGTCTCCATGGACCGCAGGGCTTCTGTGCGGTCCATTGCCGATTCCAGCCTCCTGATTGGCTGGAATCGGCACGTGACGGGGCGGAGCTACACGGAGCCCCATTCAGAAAGGAAGAAGACCCGGACTGCGCAAGCGCGGCTAATTTGGCCATCGGAGGGCGAAAATTAGTCGGCACCATGGAGACGAGGACGCCAGCAACGGAGCAGGTAAGTATAAAACTTTTTATAACTTCTGTATGGCTCATAATTAATGCACAATGTACATTACAAAGTGCATTATTATGGCCATGCAGAAGTGTATAGACCCACTTGCTGCCTCGGGACAACCCCTTTAAACGCTGAGCCTTAAGTGACTACAAGCTGCTGACTGGGCAATCAGTGGGGTGTAGTGTCTTAGGCTGGATTCCCACGAACATATATCGGCTCGGTTTTCATGCAGGGGGGGGGGGGGGGCAGGATGGAAGAGCCAGGGGGAACTGAGCTCCCACCCCCTCTCATCCCCACCTCCTTTCATTGCAAATAGTGCAGAGGGGCGGAGAGGAGGCAAAGTTCCAAGAATTAGCCCCATCCCACCTCTCCCCATTGCAAATAGTGCAGAGGGTGCGGGAGCTCAGTTCCTACTCCTGGCTCTCCCCCGCAGATGAGGACGACTTATATCGGCTCGGCGTGAATACCGAGCCGATATAAGGTCGTGTGAATGCAGCCTTAGACTGATGCATACTGATGTAATCGTTAGTCTGTTTACCATGACACATTAACAGCATTTTAGGCTGAAAAAGGTGTCCATCCAGTTCAGCCTATTTTCCTGCAATGTTGATACAGGATAAAGCAAAACCCCAATGAGGTAGAAGCTGAAGGTGCTTCCATGTGGCTCTGTGTTTGGTGGTAGACAACATGGAACTCTTGCTACTCCAGAAGATGGAACCCATACCCCTTTCCCACTCTGTCACTCCTATTTATACCTATACTCATACCACATGACATGCAGCAGACTGGAAATAAGACAGGTTTGCACAGTGCATCTACATTGGACAAACATGTATGACATTTATGGAGGGGACCAGGATGATGTACTGGGTCACGGTATTCTTGTATCTTGTCACCACCCTAAGTGTGGGAGGTGACAAGATACTGTCTGCTTTACAGGCCGGCCACGCCCTTCTCTCAGGTCCTGGCAGTCAAAGAGTGGCTTACCTGGCAGCACAGCGGCGGCTTCTCCTTGGATGGGGCAGCGGCAGAGCAGCTTCCCCACCGGCCTCCCTTGTCTGGGCAGCATCGGCGCACACGGGGGGAGTGACGCCATTAGCAGCACACCGCTGCTTCACAGTGACTGAGTGGGTAAGGGGGGGGAGGGAAGGCTGCAGGGCACCAGGGACCAGCAGGAAATCGGCGGCAGCACAACACTGAGTGAGAGGGGGACGGGGAGGCTGGCTGGAAGGCTGCGGGGGAGTGGTGGCAGCACAGCGCTGGGTGCCAGTGGGTGATGGAGGGAGGGGCACGGGGAGGCTGGAGGGCAACGGGGATAGCGCTGGGTGACAGTGTCCATGGATCCAGGTGGTGAACTCCGCACTTCCAATGTATAAAGTGACCTTTATGGCCAGAGGATGCCCAGAGAAATTTGGCTGGGTAAACTGTCCTGTAACGGCAATGGAGATGCCTGTCTAGATACTGGGAATGGATATGCTGAAGGATACCTGCTTGAACCGATCTACCATTTAGGCTAATCCTTCTTTTTTCTTAAGAGTCGTGCAGGGTTGTTTGAAGCGGGATGGGAGGGGGAGGGGGTGTTGAAGTTTTTCTTGTTTTTTTTGGGGGGGGGTTCTTTCTATTATCTGTCCCCCTTTTTTTTCTCCTAGTGTTTAGGACTTCGAAACTAGGAGCCCTCTTTGGCTTGGGTTTGCTCCACTAATTGATAAATAAAAGTGAAAATGAACAAGTATTATGTCTTATGAGAAATGCACATGTTTTTTTTGTTGTTCAGTTCTCATGTACTGTGATGTACCACCAAGGTTTTCATTCTTTTTGGTGCCTGCTGTTTCTGTATATTTGTTTATTTTGGCTAAATAAATGTTCCTTTAAAAAAAAAATAAAAAAAATTATATATATAGATTGAAGCTGCCAACCTGGAATGCGCTTTCTACTAGTCTTGAATATTTGACCAGAGGCAGAGGGTGTTATTTTAGCATCTACATCACAACTGCGACTTCTGGTCCTGTATCAGGTCTACTCAGCTGAACTTCCATGGTGTTCTGTGGCCTTACGAGCAGTTGCTTTGCATATACAGTATGTACACCAATGTGCCACAAGATGGCACTGCTAGCCCTATATCAGGACCTGTCCTGTCACTAACAAGACACAAGAGGCCACTTCAATGGTGTCAACACTCACAGGTGATTATGGGATTGTCAGCAGTGAGATTACACATGGAGGAGTGTCAGATTCATGCTCAGGGTTACATACATTCATTGTGGGCTCAATGACATTTTTATGAAAGCATCAGGATGGAATGGGGTTCTAAAGTATGAGTGTACCTTAGCTGAGCCCCAAAGTACCAACCTAGTCTCTGCAGTGAGGATAAGTGCTATGTAGGGACTACTCCTATTAATTTCATTTATTTTTTACTTTGGGAAAGGAAGAGGGTGCATATGGGGCCTTGATAATAATTATATAATGCCTGTGAGTTTTTGACTTCTATAACAAAATCACTTTTCAACACTCCTCTGTTTCGAATCGTAATCTTTTTGTTGTGTGGAAGTAATGGCATCGACTCTAGTTTATGCCCCTCTATTCTAGTGTATGTTGTTGTGTACTTTGTTTGTACTTTGCTTCTGGCATTCTCTTCTATGGTTATATCTATCACAGAGTTATTGGCCACTGCGATAAAGCATGGAATTGTGGAAAAAGAGAAAGAAGAAGGTAAGAAACTCATGAAATATAATAAACCCGGCAAGAGGCTTACTGGCACAGTTTTTATTCATGGGTTAGATGGTTTATATCAGGTGGGGTGTTACAGTACTTTTCGTATTGTGCTGTTTGTAGTAAGAGAAACCAAGTAGTCTTGTAGATATGTCCAAAGATGGGTTGCGGCCAGGAGGGGTGTCAAATCAGACTTCTTCTTGGCTCCTAGTTTCTCCTGTGTTTGAGTCCAAAGTGGGGTTGTGGCCAGAAGGGGGGTATCCAATCAGACGTCTTGGCCCCTAGTTTCTCCTGTGTTTGAGTCCAAACAGGAGTTGCGGCCAGAAGGTGGCGTCCAATCAGACTACAAGATTACTTTGTTTCTCTTCTTGAGAACAATCACTTTTTGCTCTACAGGCTAACACGGTACCAAACTTTTTTTGTTTTACCTAATGGAGAACTTCTCATAGTTCATATAAAGTTCACACCATCCGCTCGATAGACTCTGCTATGCAGAAATAATGGGGCTCAGGGGCCAGCCGACAAATCAATAAACTCATTATAGTGTATTTCTGGTGTGTAATACAATATAATGAGCATGTTCTCACATACAGCTGCTTATTATAGGAGTACCCAGCAGCCAAGGCTGAGATCACAAATCCAGGTTTGGGTGCAACAACTCCCATGCTCGTCAAAAAACAGGAATCTGACCCAACGGGGAAATGAAATAAGTGTATCTAAAGTTTAGTAAATCTCTCTCATTCTCTGTGTACAGAGTCCCACATGTAGCTTGTAGAGCATGCACAGACTGGCTGGTCTCTGACATATTAGCGCCTGCAGACAGACGCTGGATTGTATGGGACATGATTCACTGTCAGACACGCTTCTGGAAGGTAAATCAATCTTGTACAGTCATCGGCTGATGAGGTGTAGAGACCAAAATACTATGTTACAGCAGCACTGTGTGAATGAGAGGAGTGAGCCGCTGCTACAACATGAGACTCGGGGAGGTGGAGAGGGTGGGGGGTCAGTTCTTACTTCATCCCTCAGAGAAGGTACAAGGATCATGGACCTCCAGCATACTGAAACCAAAACCCCAAAATATGACCATGAAGCTTTATCTCCTGAGCTCTACACATTCCCCAAGAAATTTTTGTTTTAGGCATCATGTACACTTGTATGCAAGTTTTAGTCCACTATATAGGACAGTCTTGTACACCAGTATGTAGTCAGTAGGGTTTCCTGCAGATGGTGTATTACAACACCATATGGAAAATGCTGCACATTGAAAAATGCACAAAAAATCTGCAAATCCAATAGAAGTGCACTATGCTGTAATAATACTGCCCTACAAACCCCTAGTAACAGTGCCGTATGATCCTCCAATGTTGCTGTCCTACACAACCCAAACAACACTACTTAATGGTCTCTCAGTAATCCTGCTCTATACTACCTAAATAACATTGCCACATGGTCATTAAATAATACCACCCTACCATCCCTGAATAACTGATCTACGATTAATACATTAATACACTACACTACCCAAAACTACTGCACTTTGTCAGTGCCCATATAAGTTAGTTGCATTGAAGTAACCTTTCATAGTTAACATGGAGGGGAAAAACCCAACAATGGCCAACCAGCTGTGATCATACCTTTCAAGATGGGGTAATAATGTACAGATAGTTGTTTTTTTTTATAAGAAGGGTCTGGGGCACAAATGACTGTGAAGACTGGATGCAGTTATTTTTTGAATTCATGGTAGGAGGGGCTTCAGTAAAGTTTGGTGAACTAAATGTTAGATTGAGCTCAGCCCCTGTGACACTTCCAGGTTGAAATGAACAACTATGCACTGCATTCCAATGCACCATGCAGCTGAAGTTTCCCTGCTCTGGGGTTACCGTAGACTCCATGGCGGTTCCCTAGAAATATTATCTATTGAATTCAAATAAAGTATGCAGCTGAAACCCTCTTCCTCCGGGGTTGCTGCCATTTCCACAAAGTTCCCTAGAAATACCATTAACTGCATCCCAATACAATGTGCAGCTGGACTTTTCTACTCCACGATTACTATCTATGGCAGTTCCCTAGGAACGTTATTCATATGTTAGAATAATCATCATAAGCTCACTTCCACCATTAACAGAAAAGCAAGTGCAAATTGATTTCTGGACACATCTGAAGTAGACCATTCCTTAAGAAGTGGTGTCCTGGCTGATATCCGGTTGTGGAAATTCCCTTGCAGCAGCATAGCAGAAGGCAAGACCCCAGGATGGATTATGTTGTGGAATCCCGGACATGTCTCATACTCTGTGCTACATTCCTGCTCACAAGTGACCTTTGGGGACAGTGATGTTTAGAGACAGCTGCTGTGCTCTCACACTGATGTCTTAACTCAGCCTCAGTATTGTACTCACTCCCCATTACCAGCGAGGAATGCAGCCATCAATACCGTTCTGTCTTCTGGGTCCTTGTAACCTCCAGATAAAATGACATTTTCAAAAATAATTTCACCCAAAATAGCATATTCATCTCCGCCCTTAAATACAAAAATTCGTAGTTCATACAAGTTCTTAGTTGTCATGTTGAACAGCTGTCAGGTTCTATTTAGGTGCTCCTTAGTTTTCCTTCCGGGAAAGTTGAGTCACAGTGAATATTTCCGCAATTACAGCTCTCACATGGGTTATGACCCAACTTTCCTTCACTACTGCATGACAAGTATAACTACTTAGTAATATTTGTTTGCTTCAGTAACGATTTAAATCTATACGAAAAATGCTGGGTAAATTAGAAAATATTTTACTGTTGGACTGATCCCCTGTTCTTTGCTCACATTCAGAGCTGCATTTAGAATGATTTGCATTGGCAGCCGTGAATTGTGGGAGGTTGTATAAACTCATTGTCAAAAGAAAATCACGCATGTACAAGGAGTTGTCGGGATCAAATGAAACTTTCTCTGTGCGATTGTAACGCTGATCTACGTAAGTGATTACATTATCAGAGCAAAAGGAGAATTTATTGCAGAAAACTGATCCCCTGAAGGGAGGCTCTAGTACCCTGTTGTACCGCCTCTAGCTTGGATGTAAGATGTGATACGGGCGGGCATGGAGGCTCTAGTACCCTGTTGTACCTCCTCTAGCTTGGGTACAAGATGTGATACGGCCGGGCATCCAAGCTCTTGTACCCTGTTGTACTGCCTCTAGCTTGGATACAAGACGTGATACGGGTGGGCATGGAGGCTCTAGTACCCTGTTGTACTGCCTCTAGCTTGGATACAAGATGTGATACGGGTGGGCATGGAGGCTCTAGTACCCTGTTGTACTGCCTCTAGCTTGGATACAAGATGTGATACGGGTGTGCATGGAGGCTCTACTTCCCTGTTGTACCAACTCTAGCTTGGATACAAGATGTGATACAGGAGGGCATGAAGGCTCTAGTACCCTGTTGGGCCGCCTCTAGCTTGGATACAAGATGTGATACGGGGGGCATGGAGGTATTCAGGTTCCATATTGTATCCTGCGGCATATCGGTCTACATTTGCTGTAACTCAGCCTCTAGATGCAAACTTGTAGGCTTGAAACTGGTGTCCCAGATGGTCACATGCATATTCTGCAGAGAAATCTGACAACCGGGCAGGACATGGAAGTGTGACAATGTTGTAGGGACATTCCTGTGACCGCCTTGTGTGTGCGGCCAAGTATTATCCTGCTGGAAAGGGACTCTTGGAAGCCGCCATGAGAGGAACACGTGGCTGTCTCTCATACCACCACTAGGGGTGACCAACTGTCATATGCGATAGCTCCCCACACCGTCACCCAGCAGTGGGGGCAGTGTGCCCCTCCACAGCAAAGGCAGGATTGAGGCGCTCACCCCTAGGTCTCCAGACACGAACATGGTCGTTGTCACTGCACAAAGTAAACCTAAATTTGTTGCGGAGGAGATGGTGGGTCTCAAAGGCATAACACATAATGGGCACCGTTAGACATAATGTTCTTCAGCCAAGCACCTAGGAATGTTTCACATAGACACAGGAGCCTGTACTGATGGCATCACCTGTGTCTGGACGGCGGATAATGAAACATTTCATAGCTGCTCGTGCTTGTCGGGCAATCAGATGATCCTTTGCTAGTCTGTCAAGGGAGTCTTGAGCTCATTTGCCTGGCATGTGTGCCCTCACACATCCACTAATTCCAACACCCCCAAGTAGTTTGGCCAGAATGGCCCAGATGGCACCAATTCATCTATACGACCATCCAGCTTCTTGTATTCCAATAATGCGCCTCCTCTCAAACTCCGTGTAACTGGGCGAAATCTCTTCAATTGCATCATAGAGGCGTCTACAATTGCTGCGACTGCTGCAAAATAGGTGCTTTATTTTTTTTTTGACAATGAGTTCATGAGTAAAACTTAGGCCCATTCCAAGCGTCCGCCAGCAGAAGCATGAGTGCAGCTCTGGATGGAACTCGGGGCTAGAAATGTCTCATGATCAGTGTAATATAAATAAAGAACACATGTGACAATTGTCGGGTGCTTATGAGCCTGACAGTTGTCCCAACCAATATCGCTCCTGTGCTTTCACACGGAAGCGATTAGTGTTCACTGAATGGAGGTGAAGTATGCCAGAGATCTCCTCTGGCTGCCTGCATTCACAGTCAGCAAGCAATTGATGATAACACAAGCCAATGGTCATTTCATTTTTATGCCTGCCTAAACTGAAAGACGAACTATAAACAAGCGAATCATTCGTCGTTCAGATGCTGGCGGTCTTGAAATATTTATTCGTGTTCGCACGATCCAACACTAAACTGAACGATAATCATTCTGTGTATAAAATGCCCTAAAGCATAATTGGGTTATTAGATTGTTAGCTCCTGGAGAGGGATGATCATACATTATGTGAGATCAGATAAGATACTTGCATGATGGGAGTGATCCATTGTGTGTGATATAGGGGATCACATTGTCAGCTTGTGCATACAGGGATAACGGAAGTAAGGCTGCCTGTCCATGGGCAATTATCTGCTAGCGATAAATCACCCTGCGGATCACGCTCTGTGAAGATTTCCATAGGGTTGCTATGGAAAGCACAGAGTCGGCGTCCATGAGCGGAGAATCATAGCGATTCTCCGCTTGCAGGATTTAACCCTTTCCAATCCACTGTCTGACATCTGAAGACATTCTGATTGAAGGCTGTACAGCTCCGATGTCAAAAGACATCCGGCAGGGTATTCTTACAATATATTACTGGCCGCTCTGTTGTCGGGAGCATCTCCAGAATGTCCCATACCGCAGTACTGGCTTTAGCCAGCAGATGGCGCCATTGTATAATGGCAGAAAGAGAAAGCCCCCTAGGAAACCCTGAATCCGAAATTGGATTGCAAAGGGTTGAATTGTGGCATGCTGTCAGGCTCACCTCGGAGACCTGTCAGCGCTCCCCCCTTCTTCCCTGTCGTGGAATATCGCTAGCGATATTCCGCCTCGGCCGCAGACAGGGCCTAATGCATTGTGTGCGAGACTGCAATATGAGCTCATGAAGACCAGGATGATGGGAGTTATACATTATGTGCGTAATAGGAAGATTAGATTGTGAGCTCTGGGGATCAGAGAGCATGGGCATGGCACATTTTGTGTGAGATAAGGAGATTAGCTTTTGATCTGCTGGGATCATGGATAATGAGAGGGGAACACTTTGTGAGAAAGAGATATTAGGTTGTTAGCTCCTGGAGTTAGAAGTGATGGGAGGAATGTATTGTGTGAGATATTGGCCATTTACACGGGACGATTATCACTCAGAATTCGTTCAAACAAACAAATTTGAGACATAATTGGGCAGTGTAAATGCACAAAAGTCGCTCACAAGATTTTAAGCCGACCATTCAGTCAGCTTAAAAAACATTGCTGGATCGCTGGCTTCTCGTTCTGTATAAATGCTCCCTGTTAAGCGCTTCACATAGGAGAAGCGCTGAGCGAGAAGCCTGCAATCCAATAGTGAAGTCTGTCAATGTAAACACTCTGCACGAGCGCTAACGACCTTAGCGGTGACATCAGTTCTCGTGCAGTCGTTTACCTTCATTGCATTACATTCAGTTGTAAGAAGGATAGGAAAATTAGATTGTGAGCTGTTGAGTTCAAGGATGATGAGAGCTATACATTACAGTTGCCGGAGTCTGGGATGATAGAAGTTATGCACTGTGTGATATAATTATATTAGATTGTGAGTTTTGAGGAACAGGGATGGTGGGAATCATTTATTGTATGAGATGGGAAGAGTAGGGGACGGGATGGGGCAGATGCTAGTGTGTTAAACTCCCATCATTTGCCGGCTGCTGGGAAGGGGAGGGGGCTGGATGGGGCGGGAGCTAGTGTGCTAATCTCCCGCCCAGCCCTTTCCTTTGTTGGCAGCCGGCAAGGGGCGGAGAGGGAAGGGGGAGGGAGTTTAGCAGAGCCGCTGCTAAACTCCCTCCCACCTCCCTTTTCCGGCAGCTCTCATAGGCTCCCATAGGAGTCTATGGGACCGGGCGACGTATTCCAGCCAAAAAGATAGGTCCAGACCTATCTTTTCCAGCTGTGACTCAGCACAGAAAGGTACTTTTAATGACCAAGGCTCCACCAAGGTCCCACAGAGCATGCTCAATTGTAATATGCCACAATTTGGGTGATTTTATTACCCCTTACAAGTAGATAATGAATTTATGGGGCCAGGAATAGAGATGAGCGAGCATGCTCTGATAAGTCAGTTACTTGAGCGAGCCTCGCTCTTCTCGAGTAATTGCATTCTTGCCAAGCGTGCTCGGGGGGGGGGGGGGGGGGGGTCGAGGGGGGCGGCGGGGAATAGCGGGGGAGAGAGTGAGAGAGATCTCTCTCTCCCCCACCGCACCCCACCCCCGCTACCCCTTGCCGCCCTCTGCTCACCCCCGCCACCCTCTTGAACATGCTCGGACAAGAATGCAGTTACTCGAGAAGAGCGAGGCTCGCTCATCTCTAGCCAGGAATGATGGGGGTAATACACTGTGTGAATATGTTGGCTCTGTATTAATGATGGATGATAAGTAAATATTATATAGCAGCCATGTACAAGCTTTGTGCCTGTGTAAGACAAATAAATGCTTTTGGTAAGCAGATAGACGACGTAAGATGGAGATTAATCCCCCCTGCTGGGTTTTACAATAAGATCTTAGTGAGATCGGCTCTGGCTGACTACCTTTAAACATGATGTCTTTCTCTAAGTCGTCTTTAGGGAGTAGATCTGCTCAGCTACGTGCCTGGGGAGTGGGGATCAGGAGCTACAAAGTCTTTCAGTAATAATGAGCCTGCCTCTGCAGGAAAGGTCCCCGCTATCTCCCAAAAGTATCACATACCACAGTCATGACAAGACATCTACACAGAGCCAATGCCAGTATAGTACAATTAGTATACCCAGCATCAATGGGCCATATTATCAGATATTCTAGATTACTGGACAGTCATTGAAAAATATGTTTCTTTTATCTTCTGCTGTGTTGGATTATCGGACATTTTTATTGCTGGATTAAAGGAATTTCACATAATCAATGTATAATTTCATTAAATTATAATCAGCCCTAATGACTAAGGATTAGAGATGAGCGAGCGTACTCGGATAAGCACTACTCGCTCGAGTAATTGGCTTTATCTGAGTATCGCTGTACTCGGGGCTAAAGATTCGGGTGCCGCTGCGGCTGACAGGTGAGTCGCAGCGGGGAGCAGGGGAGAGCGGGCGGGAGAGAAGGAGAGAAAGATCTTACCTCCGTTCCTCCCCGCTCTCCCCTGCAGCTCCCCGCTCCGTGCCGGCACCCGAATCTTTAGCCCCGAGCACAGCGATACTCGGATAAAGCCAATTACTCGAGCAAGTAGTGCTTATCCGAGTACGCTCGCTCATCTCTACTAAGGATCACTTTCTGGGTCACCATAGACAAGTACTGTGGGTTGTGAGTGGTGGGAGGGCACACATACAGTTAAACCTCTCTGAGAAGACCACCCGAAATTCCATTCAAAAGTGGTCTTCTAGAGGGGATGATCTTCTCAAAGAAGATGGTCAGTATGCAAAATATACGGTGGATTCCATTCTAGGGTTGAAGCACCGTATATAGAGCACACTCTACATGGAGTATTGTGTATAAGGGGTATTCTTTGGCTGGGGGTCTTAATTTGGGGGCACTCTCTAGCTCTGAGACTGCACATAGGGTAAATCTCTGGCTTGGTCACTGTGTATAAGGGCACTATCTACCTGTGGCACAGTATGTGTCAGTGTTTTCTAGTATAGGGCATACTCTTCACCTGGGGGCATTTTATACTCGTCACTGTATATGGAAACACTCCATAGCTTGGACACTATACAGTGTATATAGGGGAATTATCTGTCTGGGGTATTGTATATGGATGTGCAATGTGTATTGGAGCAAATGCCATGTGTACAGTGATAAGCATGGCATAGTGAGCTACTGTATACCAATGAATTTTCTAATTGCTAATTTGTCTTAGTTTAGGACTATATGACAAATTTTGCTGCAAAACATCACACGGCAGGGGCGTAACTATAGAGGATGCAGGGGATGCAGTTGCACCCGGGCCCAGGAGCCTTAGGGGGCCTATAAGGCCTCTCTTCTCCATATAGGGAGCCCAGTACTATGAATTGAGCATTAAAGTTGGGGGCCCTGTTACAGGTTTTGCATTGGGGCCCAGGAGCTTCAAGTTACGCCTCTGTCACACGGTCAAAGCTCACAACATAGCACTGAAAGTAAACACGGTCATATCTTGGCTCACAAGTTGACCATAATTTGACAATGACTAGAAATCCAAACTTGTTGATTACTTGCGATCATCGGCTCATGGAAACATGCAACCCGTAACTTGACCGTATTCACTTCCATTACTGTGTGATGTCACTGGGCTATACTGTGATCTTTGATCACACAACCTGTATTATGGCCAAAGTCAGCATGTGGCTCTAGCCTCAAAGTGACCCTCTGGGCCTGGAGAAACAAAGATGGCGGCACTACTTCTCTAATGCATAGTGTGCATAGTATGTATTGATAGTCTAAGACACTAAATGTTACTCTGACTGGCCATCACTGCTCATCTGGCCAGCATTGGTTAATTAAAGCAGGTGTAGTGTCTTAGACTAATGATGTATACTAATACAGGGGTCCCCAACTCCAGTCCTCAGGGACCACCAACAGGTCATGTTTTCAGGATCTCCTATAGTAAGAACACCTGTGGCAATGTATGAGGCATCTACAATAATTACATCACTTGTGCAACAATGAGGAAATCCTGAAAACATGACCTGTTGGCGGTCCCTGAGGACTGGAGTTGGGGAACACTGTACTAATACACAGTGTGCATCAGGTAGTCAGAGACGCTGGTGCAGCCATGTTCGTTTCTCCAGGCCTGGAGGGTTGCTTTAAAGGGGTTGTCCCGAGGCAGCAAGTGGGTCTGTACACTTCTGCATGGCCATAATAATGCACTTTGTAATATACATTGTGCATTAATTATGAGCCATGCAGAAGTTATAAAAAGTTTTATACTTACCTGTTCCGTTGCTGGCGTCCTCGTCTCCATGGTGCCGACTAATTTTCGCCCTCCGATGGCCAAATTAGCCGCGCTTGCGCAGTCCGGGTCTTCTGCAGTCTTCTATGGGGCTCCGTGTAGCTCCGTGTAGCTCCGCCCCGTCACGTGCCGATTCCAGCCAATCAGGAGGCTGGAATCGGCAGTGGACCGCACAGAAGAGCTGCGGTCCACGGAGGAAGAGGCCATCTTCAGCGGTGAGTAGAGAAGTCACCGGAGCGCGGGGATTCAGGTAAGCGCTCCGGTGAGCTTTCTTTACCTCCCTGCATCGGGGTTGTCTCGCGCCGAACGGGGGGGGGGTTGAAAAAAAAAAAAACCCGTTTCGGCGCGGGACAACCCCTTTAATGCTGCCAGAGTACCTTGTCAAATACCTGTGGCTCTCAGACCATGTAGTTCCCCAATAGCTAGTGGCTGGAAAAAGAGGTTGCAGAGCACTGATGTATGTGAAGGCTATAGAGTGTGATGTCATCACACAGAACAATATGTGACATCATGGACAATACTCAGCTCATGATCAGGCTGCTGTATATATCAGTGAGATGAATCATGTCACACTATTTCCAGCAGCCGGCTCTCTCCCAGCTATGTCTGGTGTTACAGCTGCTGATGTGGCAGGATTAGTGATGAAATAGCCTTAAATGCCAAATCTGAACAGCGTGTAACTCCCGACCTGAAAGGGAATGATGAATGTCCATTAAGATAGATATTACATTCCGGCAGAGGGGAGACTAAACCGAGATCAATGTCTTCATCCAGCACTGAAATATGAAATCCATAGTGGATCACAGTTGTTTTACAGAAGTAAGCATAGCCATGCGTTGTGGCACAATTTGCAACCGCATTAACTGCAAACGACATGCAAATTATACGGGTTGTCTGGTTTAGTAAATCCATTTCCAAATACCCTCTTAGGGAATTCTGAGTTAATGGAGGATGAGGTCTGTTTAGGATTTCATTCTTTAATGGAAAGCCCATTGGGAGGAATATATCAAGACGGTTTCCCTGCCTATCGTGCCATAAAGTGCGCTAGAAAGGAATGTGCCTCATTTATTAAGAGACATACGCCTCTTAATAAATGGGGCACATCTCAAGCTGCCCTGTGTGCTAGAGAGTCTAATCTATATCAGTTAGGAGGTTGCATAGATTTGCACTATAATGTAACCCTTTCCAATCCAATTTTGGATTTAGGGTTTCCTAAAAGGCTTTCTCTTTTTGCTGTTATACAACGGTGCCATCTGCTGGCTAAAGCCAGTGTGGGTATTAGTGTATCTTGACACCACTGGAAGCTAGAGGTTTGACAGGAGGAACGCCCCTCTCACACCCCTAGCTCCCGATTGGCTCAAGAGCTGAAGGTCCTACTATCCTGGATTTGTGGCAGAAGCCACTCAGTGAAATAGGCTACGTACAGTTCCCCCCCCCCCTCTGCTCCCCGCTCGCGATGCTCACCTCCCCCGGCTGCGCTGCGGCCTACAGCGCTGCACTAAAAGGCTCATGTCCCCCTGTCTCAGCTCCATGGTCGGCCGATCGCACTGCTCACCTCACCACCACCTGCTCTGCAGCCTCGGGTGGTGCACTTCAAGCCGTTCCTTAGCTCCCCTTTGCCTCCACTTGTCCACGCTGCGCCAGTCTCTTGCGGTGGCTCAGCGCCTCTGCTCCCCAGTCCTGCGCTGTGTGCTGCTCTATCACCCGCTGCGTTCCACGCTCGCTGCTCCGCCGCTGGGTTCCGGACTCTGAGCTGGGGCCGACTGCAGTCTCCCCTCTGCTCCGCTGCAGGCTCCGCAATTCCTATGTCTGCGGCGCTGCTCCCCAATGCCGCTGGGCCTCCCCGTTCATCCGGCTCTGCAGTGGGAGGCCTCAGAAAGGGCCTCCGCCACACCATAAGCAGCAGCCTACGGAGCCGCGCGGTATCAGAGACCAACGAGCCGGCCGCCTGGTGAGTAACACTGCTGCGGGGGCAAGGCACAACACGGTCACTAACAGCCAATGCGGAGGTAGGGGTGTGACAGGGCCATTCCTCTATGTAAGCCCTGTCACACCCCTACATTCTGGTGGGGTCAAGATACACTAGTACCGCTAGTGTGTGTGCGCCAGAGAGGCTCCAACAGCTGAGTGGCTGGCAATAGACGGTAAGAATACCCTGTCGGACGTCTTCTAACATTGGAGCTGTACAAGCTTCAATCAGAATGTAGGAAGACGTCAGACAGTGGAATTGGAAAGGGTTAAGCCAGTTTCATGCATTAATTATAGTAAATGTGCTGGGCCATGGAGACCATGCCCCCTTTCACTAAGTCCTAAAGTATGTCCCCCAGACAAAAATTGCAGGACCTAACTTTGCTTGCACAGTAAAGTGAGAAACTCAGTGAAGATATCTGACTTGCCTAAAAAATAGCATCATGAGCCATGAAGTGTACAATACTCTTGCACTAGACATAGTGGGGCAATAGTCTGTGACTAGTTTTTCATAAATATCTTTTGCAATTATTCATTCCACAGGATGGTGCTCGGCGCTGACAACAAAAAAAGGTTGAGATGCATATGGAATACAAATCATGACCCATCTGTTCCAGACATGAATGCAATTCCTGAAATACCTGAGATATTACTATGTAACTAAACCTGTCCTACATGTCCACAGGACGCCGCCTGCGTCACGCGGCTCTTCCTGCCATGTAATTGCTTTGGTTCTTCCTCAGCTACAGGTGATTTTTAATAGCACAAATAAACAAAAACAAAATAAGACGTTCATAGCTACAGCAGCACCACACACCTTTGTTACGTAAGGCCCCCTGTCCACGGGCGTTACGGTATCCCGCGGTGGATCACCGCCGCCCGGGAGCAGGAGCCGAAGATGAATCTCCACTGGTCAGCCTATCTGACAGGCTGCGAATCATGGCAATTCGCAGCACGCAATGATTCTCCGCTTGTGGACACGGGGCTGGCGCTTTCCATAGCAAAGCTATGGAAAGCTTCAGACGGCGTGATTCGCCAGCGATTTACCGCCGGCGAAATCACTGCCGTGGATATATTCTGCAACGGCCGTGGAGAGGGGGCCTAAGGCTGATCATTCTCTTTCAGCATGCTGAAAGACAACGATCAGCAACGGCTTAACGAAAACTGCACAATGTCAGTGCAATTACACACAACGATTATCGCTCAAAAGATGGCTTTTGAGCGATAATCATTGTGTCTAAATGGGCCTTTACATCGTGTATTATACTCCAGAGCTGTACTCACTATTCTGCTGGTGGAGTCATTGTGTGCATACATTACATCACTTATCCAGTATTGTACCCCAGATCTGCGCTCACTATTCTGCTGGTGGAGTCACTGTGTACATACTGTATTTATCCTGTACTGATCCTGTGTGGCATCCTGTAGTATACTCCAGAGCTGCACTCACTATTACACTGGTGAAGTCACTGTGTGTGTGTGTGTGTGCGTGTGTATATATATATATATATATATATATATATATATAAAACGTATCCTGTACTATTCTTGAGTTACAGATTGTAATTCTGCTATTTTTTAAAATACCTTATGTTTCTATTCCTCAGCACTTTCAAAATCTCCATAGGCTGAAAAGCTGAACAAGCCTTAGATTCTGTTCACATAGGCATTGGAATCTCTACTGGCAATTCTATCAGCGAATACAACACTTCTTGCTATCAAAATTACAGAAACCACAATGGACCCCATCATAAGGCAACATGGCCTGTTGGATCCAGCATTGTCCTTTTACTTTGCGAACTGAAGCAACAATGCATATGTGAACATAACCTAATACTGCTCACAGCTGATAGTGTGCAACAAGTGATGCTGCTTTCACATCTGCGCTGGAACCTTCGCTCGAAGATTCCATCACAGATCCGACACAAAATACTAAAAGAAAAGTCTTGCATGCCAGACTGTAAAATGCCGGACAGCTGAGCGGAAAGCGAACAAATCTCATTGTAGTCAATCGGGTCCTCTCTGTGCTGTTTGGTTCCATCATAAAACGGATGTATTTGGCCATAGGATTTCCCTATCCTGCTCTCCTAAAGGAGCAGGGAAAAGGAACCCCCAATGCAAATATAAAAGAAGTCTTATTCAGTCTAGACTAGCGGTTCCCAAACTGTGCTCCGCTGAGCCACGGAGGCTCCACGACCGACAGTCAGGTGCTCCGACCGAGGGTCCATGGTGGCGAACCTATTGCATGCGTGCCGACGGCTGCTCACCATTGTAGTGATTATCGGCTGGGGTGCCGCAACTCCCCGCCGGTAATCATGCAGCGACGCTGATCCCGGTGCACACTCTGACGTCAGTGTGCACCCGGGATCTTCTTCCCTTGAATCCTCTCCTCCTTAATTCCGCAGGAGAGGACAAGGGAGGAAATGTTCCAGGCACACACACTGCGGTCAGTGTGCACCTGGGATCAGCACCGAGAAGCGGAGGAGCGTCGCTGACTGCAAGGAGGATGTAAGTATATGGGTTGGGGGGGGCTATTACTACTGGGGCTACTGTGGGGTTAATATTTCTGAGGGGGGTTAATATTATTACTGTGGCTACTGTGGGGTTAATTTCACTGAGGGGGTTAATATTACTGTGGGTTAATATTACTGAGGGGGTTAATATTATTACTGTGGCTACTGTGGGGTTAATATTGCTGAGAGGTTAATATTATTACTGAGGCTACTGTGGGGTTAATATTACTGAGGGGTTAATATTATTACTGTGGCTACTGTGGGGTTAATATTACTGAGGGGTTAATATTATTACTGGGGCTACTGTGGGGTTAATACTGCTACAGAGGGGGTAATACTACTGGGGCTACTGTGGGGTTAATACTGCTACAGAGGGGGGTAATACTACTGGGGCTACTGTGGGGTTAATATTACTACTGGGTCTGCAATAGGGGTCACCTATTACTATTGTGGCTGTAATAGGGGTCACAATTACTACTGGGGTTGCAATAAGGGTCGCTATTACAACTGTGGCTGCAATAGGGGTCGCTATTACTATTGGGGCTGTTATAGAAGTCGCTATCACTACTGGGGCTCCAATAGGGGTCGCTATTACTACTGGGGCTGCAATAGGGGTTGCCTTTTCTACTGGGGCTGCAATAGGGGTTGCTATTACTACTGGGGCTAATATAGGGGATGCTATTACTACTGGGGCCAATATAGGGGTCACTATTACTACTGTGGCTGCAATAGGGGTCGCTATTACTACTGGGGCTGTAATAGAAGTTGCTATCACTACTGGGGCTACAATAGGGGTTGCTATTACTACTGGGGCTAATATAGGGGATGCTATTACTACTGGGGCCAATATAGGGGTCACTATTACTACTGTGGCTGCAATAGGGGTCGCTATTACTACTGGGGCTGTAATAGAAGTTGCTATCACTACTGGGGCTACAATAGGGGTTGCTATTACTACTGGGCAGCATGTTCATTTTAAATATAATGTATATCAATAGCCCACCCAGTACGCCAGCGTTCCTCCCTGTATTTTTTTTTTAAAGGCCCTGTCCTTTTTATACCAATGGAGGTAAAAATCATTTTGTGATGAGCCACGCCCCTAACCCCTCCCCTGACCACACCCTCCATGGGGCTTCACGCAAAACCTTTGCTTCAAAAAGGGCTCCATGGCTAAAAAAGTTTGGGAACCACTGATCTATACAATCCGTTATGAGATAAATATATTACTAGTACAAATCTCTCTCCTGTCCGGAAGGTTTGTTACAATGTATCAGTCCTTAGCGCAGGCTTTCATTTTACAGAGAGTGTTTTGCTTTCAAACACGGGTTTCATATCCAGTTTATGGCTACAATGTATCACATCTACCTCGAATGCTTAGTGATGCAATAGTGCTGTCTTTGTGGAATAAGGCTTCGGACCACTTTACATAACCGCAGCTCCATTCATTATGAACCTCCACTGACAGGATACAATCACTTCTGTGTTTCACGTCTGGCAGTTTCTTGCTTTTTTTTCACATTTTGAGCGGTTGCATCACCCATATTTTCAGATGGAGAGAATGTAAAATTTACTGCGTTTTCACTATTAGATGAGTCACCGCATCTCAAAGTCACATCGGTCTGGGGGGGAGGAGGGAGCTATCACAGGGAACAAGAGTAGAGATGGAGAACACTAGGCACTGGTAATTACATTGTAGTGGTAGGTAAGATTATATGTACCTGAGAGATCATGTTACCCAGCGCCCTGAGCTCTGCACAATAATGGAAGGAGCATGGAGGCCACAAAACTGTAACTCCATACACATCTATCAATATAACACACCTCTATATGTACACCTGGTATACGTTATACATCTTCTTGTACATAGGGATATGCACCATGCTGTTATCCTGGGCATATTCTGTATAGAATGTTATACATAATCTTGGATAAAGCTAATTCAAAGTTTAGTTTAGAAAGCATTTTTTTGTATTCTGCAGATCACAAGCCACCAAACCACAAGATTAGCAATTGTTATGGCAGTGATGAGCGTTGACTTCCTGTATGACACACGCTGAACCAGTGCTTGTATACAATGATGTTACACAAGTAGTTACAGTTGCAATCAAAACTATCCAACCCCTATTAGGTTTATTTGCCACATTTACAAACTTTTAGCTGTTTGCAAAAAAACAATCAAACAAATACAATGTAAGGGGAACCCGTCACCAAGAAACCAGTATCTGAGCTGCCACCACTTTGTTAAACAGCCTCTGAATAGTGCATGCACAATGAAGTTGAGGGGTTTACGCTTCCTGGGGCATGCATCAGAAGACGAGATCTCAGCACTAGGAGCGGTGACATATTCACAAAGGGGATGGATGTTTTGTGTGACATATTGACTCGGAGTGATGGTGGCATACCGGGCGTGCTGGATATAAAGTAGGATTTGGTCTTGATGCTACTTGCATTTTTTAAGGTATAAAACTATTTGTACCCATTTTCAACAGGCCAATGATCCTAAGTAGAGATGAGCGAGTATACTCGCTAAGGCACATTACTCGAGCGAGTAGTGCCTTAGCCGAGTATCTCCCAGCTCGTCTCTAAAGATTCGGGGCCAGCGGCAGGCGGGGAGCGGCGGTGGAGAGCGGGGAGGAACGGAGGGGAGATCTCTCTCTCCCTCTCTTCGGGGGGAAGAGAGGGAGAGAGAGATCTCCCCATCGTTCCTTCCCGCTCCCCTCCCTGGCCCCCCCCCCCCCCGCTCCCGCCGCAACTCACCTGTCACCTGCGCCGGCCCCCGAATCTTTAGAGACGAGCGGGGAGATAGTCGGCTAAGGCACTACTCGCTCGAGTAATGTGCCTTAGTGAGTATACTCGCTCATCTCTAATCCTAAGCATACCTCATAGTCCACCAAGACATGGTTTTAGAAGTTGTCCTGAAAGATTCTGGACTTGTTGTCACAGTCGCCTGACTTGAACCCCTTTGTTTGGTAGGATTTGAAGAAGGCAGTTACAGCATGCAGACCCCAGAATATTAGTCAACTGAAGGCAATTGACCATAGAAACTACACTAAGATTCCTCAGTAATGCTCAAAAAGAACTTTCAATGGCAGCATAAGTGGTGCAAACTTACATCTAGGATAGATGTAGACTTTACTCCTCACAGCAACATACAGTGACGTTTCGACCCCTAGACAGATGGGTCTTTATCAAGTAACGCTGTCAGAAGCTGGAGTCTATACATCACGCTTCCAGCTGGTCATAACAGCAAAAGAGTGTTTTACTAAGTAATAAAGACACTTTTCATTAACCCCTTAATTCCACAGGACGTAAGTTTACATCCCGGGCACATGGTACTTACCCCAGCTGGATGTAAACTTACGACCTGTGGATGGCACGGACTCAGAAGTGAGCTCCCGCCATCCTGCAGTGTTAGCCGACTGTGACTGAGAGTAGGCTTCCCGCTGCAACAGCGAGGATCAATGATAACACTGATCCCCACTGTTAACCCCTTAAATGCCGCGACTAATGTAAATCATGTCATGTAAAGGGTCCACAGAAGGAGCACACTCCCTCTGTGATCTTATTGGCCCTCTGCTATGTAATCGCGGAGGCCCAATGGGTTGCCATGGCATCCGGACACCAAAGAATGGCGTCCGGGCCTGGCATGACCTGTGATTGCTACAATGGGGATGCCATCAGACAGAATTATATAATTGATCAAGTCAGACAAACAGAGCTCTCCTATAAAGGTCTATGGACCTACAGATGGAATTGTACAGATTTGTTTTCTTAAAGAAACGGTACATTTGACAATCCTGTTGTTTTGAAGTGACTTGCCAACAATCTGATGTTTATGGAGCCTATAGAAAGTCCTTTGAACTATGCCATAAAATAGAAGGATCCTTAAAAACTGAATGTGCGCTTTCTTTCTCCAGGGATAAGAGGAACCAGGAGTGTCTGGTAACCCCCCTCACCTCTACTGAATCTTCAGAATGTAAAGTGTGATGTATTCCAGATAACAGATTTCTTATGTCTGTGTCCAGCTTTCAAAGAAAACATGGTTCCACATCAAATTCACTTACAGCACCATATGCCTTCCTGAAGTTGGAGCCTACATCGCTGGCCTTGTGCTACTAATGGACCAGCTATGTTGTCATCCTGTGTTCTGCATCCTGCCCTATGCCAAAGCAACAATGAACTTCATTTGCATTCTCTGTAACAATAGTGGTTTTCAGACATCTCTTGTGTTGGCCAGAAAATGAGAATAATAATTTCCTTTCCTCCAAATATGATGATCCGGACAGTGATCTCACAGCTTTGGGGGCCGCCTACGTCTGTCTCTGTGAGAGACATTGATAAGAAACAGCAGCTGCCTATGGATGGCATCCAACAGACCTGGAAACAGATTTCTGTTCTTTCCTCAACAATGATTGGATTATAATCATCTCTATGGCAGGACTACAATGAAGCTTCTACAATACGCTGACCAGCCGGAGGATGAAGCTGTGACCCATCACATAGGTGACTTACTAATACCACAGAAGTAACAGACCGAACTCCATGCATGAACGACTGACTCCTGTATAGCAGATTTATTGTATGTTTGCACATAACGGAAATGCTGCGCAATTTCTGCAGCAAAAAAGTCTGCGGCAGAATTTGTAGCATTTCTGCAAAAGAAACAGTCAAGAATTCACACCATTGGTGCAGATTTTGACTCATAATTAGCAGCAGATCCCCAGCTGATTTCTGCAGATACAGCGCTGCCCTCCCAATTCTTCGAGCCATCAGCGTGGCCTTTTACCAATGGTGCAGATTTTGACTCTGCTTCTTTTGCGGAAATTCCGCGTATTTTGCTGTGGAATTTTCCCACTGTGGAAAATCTACAGCATTTCCGCTATATGTGAACATTCCCTAAGGGTGCATTCAGACGACCGTATATCGGCTGGGTTTTCACGCCCAGCCGATATACGGCGTCTCTCTCTGCAGGGGGAGGAGGCTGGAAGAGCCGAGAGCAGTGCTCTGAGCTCCCGCCCCCTCTCTGCCTCCTCTCCACCCCCCCTGCACTATTTTCAATGAGGAGGGGCGGGGGCGGAGCTAATTCCCGAAACTTAGCCCTGCCCCTGGTACGCCTCCTCTCATTGCAAATAGTGCAGAGGGGCGGAGAGGGGGTGGAGAGGAGGCAGAGAGGGGGCGGGAGCTCAGTGCACTGCTCTCGGCTCTTCCAGCCTCCTCCCCCTGCAGAGAGAGACGCCGTATATCGGCTGGGCGTGAAAACCCGGACGATATACAGTCTTCTGAATGCACCCTAAAGATGTTTTTCTGTATAATCAAAACATCAGTAACTTTCAAATAGTCTGGGGGCTTTAATTCTTGAGCATTTTTAAGATGTATGCTTGCTTTCATTGAGTGAAACATCTATATCCAGGGACCCTCCTGACTGAATAGTTGTCACAGCAAACAACATAAATCACAGAAAAAGGAAATATCAGTTCAAAAATCGCTGCCAGTGGTCAGGGACTGTTTGGGAAATTTTAAGCTTGGGGTCAAGCACACAGCACTGGCCCACGATAAGCGGCTCATCCGTAACCAGTTTATCTCTGCTTTTCATAACATAAGTACAGCACCAAAACCAAGTTCATAATATAATTACAAGACTAGAACTAAGATCATGACAGAGCATCACAATATAACTAAAGCACTAAACCAAGCTTAATGCATAAATATAGGACCTGAATTAATCTCAGTACATAAATACAGCACCAGAACCAAGCTCATAATATAAATGCAGTACGAAAACCAAGCTTACTGCACAGATATGGAAGCAGAACCAAGCTTGCCACATAGATCTAGTTACTTTCGCCTGCAATTCTTCTCATTAGGCCTCCTGCACATGGGCGGAAACTCCGCGGCGGGATTTCCCGCAGAATTTCCGCCCACGGAAGCTGCCATAGGATTGCGTTAGCAAAAGCAATCCTAGGCAAACGGAAGCGATTTTTCTGCGCGAAATCACGTGCAGAAAACAAATCGCGGCATGTTTTATTTCTGTGCGGGGCTCGTAGATCCCCGCACAGAAATCTCACTCCCCGACTGCAGGCTCCGGTCTGCGCATGCGCCTGCTGCCCAGCAGCAGGCACATCAAATAGCCAGAGCCGCGGGAGCAGGTGAGTACGCGCTGGTCCCTGCAGGGGTGCAGATCGGTTCCCGCTGCGAGAATTCTCGCAGCCGGATCCGACCCGGCCATCTGCAGGCGGCCTTAGTTTGATAAACGATGAAACGAGAAACCAATCATCCATCATTCATTATTTTTCAATCAATACTTGTGAAGGGGTTATCCTACCATCCACTGGGACCCCCCCCCCACCAATCCTGGGAATGGCGCTCCAGTGTGTCCTAAAGTGTTGGCAGCCGTGGTCACACGTGTGCTGTGACAGCTTTAGAATGAGAACTTGAATTTGGCTGTTTCTGGCAGTTCCACTGAAATGAATGGAGCAGCAGTGTGCATGTGCGACCATCACTGCCCACACTTCAGAATATGCAGGCGCTCTTAGGATTGGTGGGGGTTCCAGTAGTTTGATTCCCACTTATCCCTAATCCAGTTTGTGGATAGGAGATAATTTGCATTCATAGGAATAACCCTTTAAACAAGGGCTGTACCAAAATTGCAGGTTATTCCATACCCATAGGATATCCACAGGATAGGGGATAACTTGCTGATCAGTGTGTGTTGGGGGTTTCACCACTGAGACCCCGCTAATATCGAGAAAGGGATTCTGGTATCATGCTGTACCTGTCACTGCTGGGGTTGCTTTTCCCCACGCAGTGACGTTCCAGTGAATGGAGCACTTGCTTGGTGCTTCATTCATTTCATTGGGGTTGAAAGAAATATATGAGCAGGTACCACTTGGTATCTCCACAGTCCCACTGAAAGTAAATGGAGCACCAGTGGGCTCGTACAAAAAGAGAACATGTTGCAAATTTTCTGTCTCACAACATCAGGCCGGCTTCAGACAGGCGCTAAAATTGCGAGAGATTTGTGCGTTGCGAGACGCACAAATATTAACTCCATTCTTTTGAACGGGGTCATACACATAGGCAATGTTTCTTTGCATGGCATGGTGATGCTATGTGGGAAACAAATCGTGGCATGTTCTATCACACTGCATGCGATGCGAGATCTCCCATTGAAAACAATGGGAGAAGCTCAGCGGCGGGGGATTGCTTCTTCCCCGAAGTGATGTGAGGCTGTTTTGCTATGAAAATGCCTTGTAGTTTTGGGGATTTCAAATGGATGGCAAGCGTGATATGGGTGCGGAATTCACGGCTCCCTATTGCCCTCGCCCGTGTAAAGTTAGCCTCATTGTGATAGAAAATCGTCAATGTAAATGCACCTAATACAATAATGGGTTGCATTTTCGTGAAAGCTTTGTGCGTCTTGTGATGCACAAAACTCGCACAATTTATTCGTCCATGTGAATGCACCCCAGTCGGGAGAAAGCAGGACGGAGCCTTCTTTATTCCTCCTGCTCCCAGCATTGTGTCAGCCCACACCCATCGCCCCTCTGTCCCATCCTACATTCTGAGCAAAAACGTATGGGCGCATGCGCTAAAAGTACGCAAAACAAATCCGTATGCTTTAATTCAGCTACGGACGCCCATGTCTTCTTATGGGCGGCTTGAACTGCAGATAAGCTCTGCCCCCTCCCATTGCTGGCTGCAGACAAGGGGCAGAGAGGGTGTCAGTGCTTAGCTCTGCCTCCGTCCTGCCCACTCCCATTGCAAACAGCCGGAGGGAAGGAGAGTGGAGGTGAGCCGACGAGGGCAAGTCAAGGGGAGGCAACACCTTTGCCGGCAGCTCCCATAGGCTCCTATAGGAGCTGCTATTGCCACAATCAGCTGGCAAAGGAAAGGGGTGAGAGTTTAGCGTCGCTAAGCTCTCTCCCACCGACTGATGAAATTCCAGGCTGTGACGAATATACACGCATCCGGCCAGATTTAGCCGTGACTTGGACGGGGCTTTCTCTTGTTCATGCGATTTTCGGCCGCGATGGGGGTGGCTTAAAATCGCAACGCCCGTGTGAAAGAGGCCTATACCAAAGGAAGCAGAAAAACAATGATTTTAGGTCAGAATGAAAGATCCAATCAGCGATAATCTAATGACTTAACCGTTGATTGTTCGGTCACTGCATGCGTTTACACCTTACAATTATACAAACCACTCAATCTTAAGACAATTCACACTATAATTGTGCCATGTCAAAGGGCTTTTACAGTCAGCCTCACCCAACCTGACATGTCTCGTAAGACGATGCAATAGACAGCACAGCATATGGGGAGATGGCAGTGTTCCTGTATACTTTCGGCTGTGTCACTTTGGTTACCGTGTAGCTGCCATCTATACAAGTTATAACTCAATGGAGGAAGTAAAGCGATCTGTATCCAGGGACTCCGCTTCCTGCCTCCGCATTGAAATAGCAGTAAACAAACCTCATAATAAGGACTTAAGCACATGGGCGTGTATTTGTCCTGTTATAGGGCTGCGATAATCACGGCCGCATAACGGGACAGAACAAAAGCATTGATTTCAATAGTTTCGTTTTCATTAGCGGGAATCTCGCCCATTAATAGTACGGACGAGAAAAGATAGGATTGCAAAAACCCATGTGCTTGCTACAAACAAGCACAAGACTCCCATTGATTTTAATGGGGCTTCTCAGATCTGCGCTCTAATGATTTTCAAATGCTGTCTGTTCTATCAATCAAAGTTTTTGCACTTTTTAACACACAATGATGGGGTATGTTAAAAAGTGCTATCAAACGCCGTGACATGCATTCAAAAACGCCGCTCAAAATCGTGGTAAAATGCCTCCGTTCCGAGCGGCGTTAAACTGAACGCATGTGTGGGAGTGGCCTTACAGTATGGCCACACCTTTTAAACATGCTGCAGCGGAGTCGGCTGGATTGCAGCATTTTACAGTACAGAATGTGGTCAAGATTTCAAGAAATGTCATCCATATGCTCCGGGGAAAATCGGCACATGCCCAGTATCGCTATGGCGATGATGCAGGCTCCCCTGCTGCAAATGTGCCAGCCGGAGCACCAGCCCGCACATGCGCAATACAGAGGATGCCGCACCGTCACCATGGCGATGACGCGGCTCCTGCGGCCATTCTGCAATGATGATTGCAGAATGGCCGTGGAACGGACGACTTCCATTGACTTCAATTGAAGCTGGTCATGCACAAAAATCGCAGCAGAAAATTGCAATCGATTTCCCATAACGACTCATGTCCACGCGCATATGCATAATACGCTGCTTCTCCGCAGTGTTTTACCCATTTTGTAAACATATGCTCCGCTGGCAGAGACCACGTATGCCTGCATGGGCACTGCGCATGCCCGCATATCACACACACACGGACATGCGCAGTGTGACTGTTTTTTTTTTTTTTTAATTCCCCATTTTGTTTAATAGGAAAACACTACTCATATGCAATGTATTGCGTATGTACAGTGTATCATTCACAGCCTATACAGATGTATGGGCCTCATACTGCGTGGTACGCAGAGAAACAGAGCATGCTGCGATCTACTTCTCGCGTGTATCGATACGCAGTGTTTACACACACGTGTGCATGGATCAATGAAAGTCAATCGACTTTCATTGACTCCACTCACCGCGTATCACGCATCTGTGCAACGCATGCGTTATACGCAGTGAAAACACGGTCGCGGACGTGAGACATAAAATGGCATGCTTAAACATTTAAAAGTCACACCGCAGTTCAGTTTACACTCTGAAGCGTGTAGATAAGATTTCTTGAGATCTCATCCCCACTGCTGGTAATGTAAAATGCTGGAGATGTTCTGTAGCTCATTCTTCACACATTGTGGAGTTGCTGCACTATTTAGTGCAGCAGTGTACAGTGCGATGTAAGTCAGCGGTGTTTTAACAAGCCCCATTTACTTACAGCCGAAATAATCCACAGTGGAATAGAGTAATGATGCATACCTCCCAACTTTACAGGGGAAGAAAGTGGGACAATAAAGACGGCATGCAAGCCGAAGCAGTTTTTTTTATAAACCCTGACCCGTCCCCACCCCTGACTATGCCAAATCACACCCAGCCTCCTCCTTCAAATAACATAAACCTATTCCAACTGCTGATTTTAGGTGTATAAATATAGTAATAAATTACACCACAAACAGCATAGATCATCAGCTTGCATCGCTCTACTTCTTGCTCATTTTCCATATAAAAACTCCTTTTTATATGGAAAAAATAAAAGATGCACATAATAGGTAAGGCCCCATTTGTGATGACCTGCATTATAAAAATACTATTGCTCATTATTAGAGATGAGCGAGCACGCTCGGTTAAGGCAGTTACTCGAGCGAGCATCGCTCTTCTCGAGTAACTGCTTTCTGGTCTGAGCAGATTCGGGGGGGGGGGCGGGCGGTAGGGGGGGAGAGAGTGAGAGAGATCTCTCTCTCTCCCAGCCGCTACCCCCCGCTCACCCCCGCCGCCCCTCCGAATCTGTAAGCAGTTACTCGAGAAGAGCGATGTTCGCTCGAGTAACTGCCTTAACCGAGCGTGCTCGCTCGTCTCTATTCATTATCTCCCATGGTGAATGGTGTAAAAAAAACTGTCAGGATTGCTATTTTTCACTCATCCACCTCCCAAAAAATGCGCTAAAAAATTTGCATGTACCCCAAAATGGTACTAACAGAAATTACAACTCATCCCACAATAAACAAGACCTTATGCAGCTCAGTTGGCGATAAAGTGTCAATTTACTTACTGAAATTTCTATTTCCTGGAGTCCATAGGCAGCATAAAATGTCTTAGGTTCTTTAGGTACAACCAAACAGATACAGGTTAATAAGCCGTAATTATCTAATCAATCAATTAATCAATTAGCCTACCCCATAAGGAAGGCAGAGGACATAGAATCACTGCATCAAAGTAAAGCAATATTAAATTATAACTTGGGGTGAGAGAATTGTGCTTCAGGAAAAAGAAATTTCGGTAAGCAAATTTACACTTTTCTGATAGTCCTATGGCAGCACAAGGACAAATGGGATTTGTAAAGCAATTACACTTTACACAGGATAGAGGATGCCAATTCTCGCACTTTGTTGCCAAAATTCAAGTCCTTTATTGAGAGTTGCCAAAACACATGATTGTGGAGATAAGCCTAAAAATGGGACAAGGTTAGTCAGACCATTCTTGGGCCTCTTTCCCATGAGCGTTATTTTGACGCTAAATAGGCACATGCAGCAGCCAGGGTCAACCTTTTGATGAGGGAGACAGCGGGGAACAAAATGGTGGGTCATGATGGCTTTACTGTCTCCTCTTGTCACATCCCAAACCGCGGTCTGGCCCGGCAGCATGCTATGATAAAAGTAGCAGTGCCAGTAGGGAAATGATAACTGGTCACGTGACGCCAGTGCTCCTTTCCAGTAGCGAATCGCCAAAACCAAATGATGAGTCCACAGTCAATGTGTAGTTTTAGAAAAGCGGATATTGGATATTTTCAACTTTGATTTTCCAAACACAATACGGCATCAGTCTTTGGCAGAGCATTACTAGCATTTTCTTTCACCACCTTCCAACACACTTGCATTAGACATTCACTCTTTTTTTAAGATGCCGGCGACATCAGTCTCAGTTGAGCTGATGGAAGGTCCTGGGGAGAGGTAGTGTGCATTATTCTCTGCCAACTCCTACTCCAAGAACTGATGCTCACTTCAAATCCCAAAAGGGGATCCATCTCAAAGCTAAATGAGACAAGTCCAGGGCTAACCCAGACAGAAGCGTCAGAGCCTCAGCCTTCTGCTCACACGTCCTCCTCCTCCGACTACACCTCTTCTTCTCTCTACCAACTAACTCCGCTCCCAACTGCTCTACCAATCACATCACACAGAGCAGGTTAGGGAGACAGTCATGAGGACTCCACCAAGATTGGTGACACTAACACAAGACATTGACCTCAAGGGTCACCTCGACTAACACAGAAACCAACAACCATGTGGACACAAACGCACAAAAATGCACAAGGACAGATCCATATGGAGTGGACAAGCACAGAATTAGAGGGTCCCTAACACTGGGCCACCACACATGTGAAAAAATTATGAGTATTAGAACCAATGGTTTCCAATGGATTCCTTCAGACAAATGATTTTTTTTTATGCGCCAAAAAATCGGACCGCAAAACATAGGACTTATATAAGCGCATTGTTTCAATGCCCAAAATTTATTTCGGTGTCAAAACATAGGACTTGGCCTATCTTTGGACTACAAACCGCTAGAGGCTCCATAGACTCCTAAGGGAGTCTATGGGAGCCATCTGTAAAAGGGAGAGGAAGAGAGTTTAGCAGAGACTAGCGCTGCTAAACAATGGTAAGTGCCTCTAGTGAGGCATTTAAAGTAATTAGTAGTTCTGCCAACCAAGGGATTTCGGGGCTGCGTCGTGCAAATACACCCGTGTGAAGGAGCCCTTAAAAGGGGTTTTGTCATTAGAACAAAACCCCATCCCCCACCTGGACCGTGCCTAAGGCTGCCTGCACACGATCGGGTTGGATTATGCATGCGGGATCCCGAAGCCGAATCTGACCCTGTGTGCGGCCAGTGACCGTACGTACCTCTCCGGAATCTTCTTAATCTGTACTGAGGATGATCCGGCCGGCACAAACTCGGAGTACAAATTTTGCTGCGCCGTCGCTAGCTAATGACGCGGATCCCGCAACCTTTTGCTAATTGCTGAAGGGCCATGGATCGGACGGCTTCCATTGGCTTTAACGGAAACCGCCCGCATGGAATCCGCCTAAATATAGAGCATGCTGCGATTTTTTTCCTCAGCGAGTGGAAAATTGCAATTGATTTCTGCTCGTGTGCAGGAAAAAAAAGCGCTTTTCCCTTGCATATTATGGGTGGTATTTGCTGCAGAATCCGGAGGCGGATGCCTACTCTGAATTCCGCAATGCAAATCTGCCCGTGTGCAAGCGGACTAAAATAATTTTTAAAAAGGGTATTCTCACCTCTCCCGGTACCCTGGGACGCAGCTGACAGCCGCCGGCAGTATTGGCGGTGACTTCTAGGTAAAAGGCCAGACCTCAAGGTTGGATTTCAAAAAGGCAGATTTTAATGACCGCAGAAAGAGGGTAGGAAGAATCCAATGGCTGGATGTTCTTAAAGGAGATGTCTCGAGGAAGCAGTGAATTTTTTTTTTTGCCCAGTCCCCCCCATTAAGTACACATTACTAAGCCCCCCTGTAAATGACATTTCTAGCTGGTTCGTACTTACCGTTCCAGCGTTTCAGCAACTTATAAAAGTTTCCCCAAGATGGCCGCCGGCTCTTTTCCCGTCGCTCGCTGCAGCCCGACGTGCGCGCTCCCGAGACGCTGCCAGCTGTGTCTCCATGGCAACCAGACGCCCCGCAGCCGCCGACCGGACCCACCGCAGCCGCCGACCAGTCACCCACCGCCAGGCAGCAGGTAACCGGCGCCCCCCCCCAACCCCCCCCCCCATCACAGCGGCAGCCCCCCCGACCCAGCGCTAGTTCCCCCGGCGCAGCGACAGCCCCCCCGGCCCAGCGCTAGTTCCCCCGGCCTAGCGACAGCCCCCCCCGGCCCAGCGCTAGTTCCCCCGGCCTAGCGACAGCCCCCCCCGGCCCAGCGACAGCCCCCCCCGGCCCAGCGCTAGTTCCCCCGGCCTAGCGACAGCCCCCCCCGGCCCAGCGCTAGTTCCCCCGGCCTAGCGACAGCCCCCCCCGGCCCAGCGCTAGTTCCCCCGGCGCAGCGACAGCCCCCCCCCGGCCCAGCGCTACTTCCCCCGGCGCAGCGACAGCCCCCCCCATCGCAGCGACAGCCCCCCCCATCGCAGCGACAGCCCCCCCATCGCAGCGACAGCCCCCCCATCGCAGCGGCAGCCCGGCGCAGCGGCAGCCCCCCCCCGGCCCATCACTTACCAGGACAGCTGGACGGCGGGACAGCTGGGCGGCTTCTCCGGACAGCTCGGCAGCTCTGCACCTTCCTCTAACAGGGGAAGGTACAGAATGGCCGCTCCAGCGCGCTCCCGAGCAGTGACAGCTCGTCTGCGCATGCGCAGAAGAGCTGTAGCGGGGAGCACACTGAAGCGGCTCGTGCTGAATGGAGAAGACCGGACTGCGCAAGCGCGTCTAAAAAAGCAAGCTGCCGGCGAATTTAGACGGAACCATGGAGACGAGGACGCTAGCAACGGAGCAGGTAAGTGGAATAACTTCTGTATGGCTCATATTTAATGCACAATGTATATTACAAAGTGCATTAATATGGCCATACGGAAGTGTATAACCCCACTTTGTTTCGCGAGACAACCCCTTTAAGGACAGAAATGTCCAAGAAGGTTGGAAAATATAATGAGATTCTCAAAGCACAATGGTTAACAATCCCTAAAAGAAGGAAGAATGGGAAGCATTTAAAGAGACCAGGATGGATGAACACAGAACTTGCAGACATGTTAAAAAGGAAGAAAAATACATTTATCAAATGAAAAAAAAGGGGTTATATCTGAAGAAGAATATAATGCGGTCTGCAGAAACTGTAGGGCCAGTGTCCGAAAAGCTAAAGCTAATAATGAATTGAGGCTTGCAACAGAGACCAAAAGCAATAAAGAAGGATTTGGGGGGGGGGGGGGGGGGGATGTCAAATGCAGGCTGTCTGTAAGCAGAGAGATGATGAGGGAACACTTAGCTAACTTAAATGAATTCAAGTCTTAAGGTCCAGATGAATTACATCCTAGGATACTTAGGGCTCATGTCCACGGGCAAAAGAAGAATTAAAATCCGCAGCGGATTTTAACTCTTCTCCTGCCCGCGGATCCGCACCCCATAGGGATGCATTGACCACCCGCGGGTAGATAAATACCCGCGGATCGTCAATAAAAGGGATTTTTTTAAAAATGGAGCATGAAAAAATCTGGACCATGCTCCATTTTCGTGCGGGTCTCCCGTGGGGACGGCTCCCGCGGGCTTCTATTGAAGCCTATGGAAGCCGTCCGGATCCGCGGGAGACAAAAATCGGAATTTACTCACCCGCTCCGGATCTTCCCTTCGCCGCGGCTTCATCTTCTCTCCGTCGTGGCCAGATCTTTTTTCTTCGGGCCGGCACATGCGAGGGGCACGCAACCGACGTGCCCTGCGCATCCGCCGGGCTAAAGAAAGAAGATCCGGCCGCGACAGAGAGAAGATGAAGCCGCGGCGAAGGGAAGATCCAGAGCGGGCGAGAGTTGAGTTAATTCTTATTTTTATGCCTCATGTCCGCGGGGCAGGAGGGACCCGCTACGGATTCTCCATGGAGAATCCGGAGCGGGCCTGATTTTCCCCGTGGACATGAGGCCTAAAGGAAGCAGCAGAGGTAATTGCTGAACCACTTGCCATAATCTTTAAAAATTCCTGCAGAACAGGAGAAGTCCCAGAAGATTGGAAAAGGGCAAATGTCCCTATCTTCAAAAAAAGGGAAGAAGGTGGATCCAGGAAACTACAGGCTTGTGAGCCTGACTTCTATACCGGGAAAGATCTTTGAACAAATTATTAAACAGCATGTATGCAAGTACTTAGATAAAAATGGAGTAATTAACCAGATCCAGCATGGATTTGTAACAAACAAGTCATGCCAGACGAATCTAATTTCCTTCTATGACAGAATCACCGACTGGGTTGATCAGGGAAATGCAGTGGATATAGTATCTCTTGACTTTAGTAAACCATTTGACAAAGTATCTCATACCATACTTATTGAAAAAATGCCCAAATATGGGATTGACAAGGCAACTGTTAGGTGGATTCACAACTGGCTGAGTGATCGTAGTCAAAGAGTCATAAATGACTGCACATCCACGTGGAAGAATGTATCAAGTGGGGTACCACAAGGCTCTGTCCTAGGCGCAGTGTTGTTCAACATTTTTATAAATGATCTGGAGGAGGGAAGTGATGGGAAACTAATCATATTTGCCAATGACACAAAGCTAGGAGGGTTAGCTAACACTAGATAAGAGAGAGAGAATATTCAAGAAGAACAGTGGGTGGTGACTAATAAAATGGTATTTAACAAGGAGAAATGCAAAGTCCTACATCTGGGCAAGAAAAATGAAAAAAGCATATACAAAATGGGAAGAATTGGGCTAAGCAGCAGCACATGTGAAAAAGATTGGGTATAATAATAGATTATAGACTGAACATGAGTCAACAATGTGATGCAGCAGCCAAAAAGGCAAACACAATTCTGGGATGTATTAAGAGAAGCATAGAGTCTAGATCACGTGAGGTCATTATCCCCCTCTACTCTTCCTTAGTCAGACCTTATCTGGAATACTGTGTTCAGACATAGAGAAACTTGAACAAGTGCAGAGAAGAGTTACCAAGATGGTGAGCGGTCTGCAAATCATGTCCTATGAGGAACGGTTAAAGGAACTGGGAATGTTTAGCTTGCAAAAAAGAAGGCTTAGGGTGAATACCCACTATAGTTCTTTTTCACTGCAAAATTCGCAGCGTTTTTTTCTCCGGGGGTCTATGGGACTTGTTAATGTAAAATCGCATCGCGCAAAATCGTGATTTCACGGTAAATTGCGATTTAGCCACGATGCATTTTTTAACATTAGAAAGCCCCATAGACAACTGGGAAAAAAATGCAGCAAATTCGCAAACGCTAGTGGGTAGTCACCCTTAGAGGAGACTTAATAGCTGTCTACAAATATCTGAAGGGCCGTCACACTGCAGAGGGATCAGCCCTATTCTCATTTGCACAAAGAAAGACTAGAAGCAATGGGATGAAACTGAAAGTGAGGAGACCCAAATTAGATGTTAGAAAAAACTTTCTGACAGTGAGGGTGATCAATGAGTGGAACAGGTTACCATGGGAGGTGGTGAGTTCTCCTTCAGTGGAAGTGTTCAAACAAAGGCTGGACAGTCATCCCCTTTAATGAGTCATTCTAAAAGGTTTAAAAATATGTAATACGACGCTTGCATACATTATTATTTGATAAGAAGTACAAAAATTCAAATATAACGAATATATATATATTCGGATGAAGATGTATTAACGCCTCAAAATAACAAGTGTAGCACAAATTTATGCCAATTATGAGGTGGCGTAGCTTTCAGCTATAATATATGCCACGCATATGATACCTCGCCACTAAATGCTGCCGCCTAGGGCTTAAACAGATGAACGTGTTTGTGCAGGTTTTTGCGTACGTGAAACTCACGCTCGTAAAATGTGACGAAGCAAAGTTATTGATCTCAATGGGTTCGTTCTCACAAGCGTGTTTCTCGCGAGTAAATCCGGAGAAAAGATAGGTGCTAAGAGATGTGCGGAACACTGTGTAATTGCGCAGGAATACAGAACACATCCGTAAGGCCTCATGTCCATGGAGAATCCGTAGCGGGTCCCTCCTGCCCCGCGGACATGAGCGCTGAAAATAAGAATTACTCACCTCTCCGCACGCTCCGGATCTTCTTTCTTCGGCCCGGCGGTCGTGCTCGGCACGCCGGCTGCGTGCTGCGCGCATGCGCCAGGCACATCCACCGGCCCGAAGAAAGAAGATCCGGCCGCAATGGAGAGAAGATCAAGCCGCGAAGAAGGGAAGCAGGTGAGTTTAATTCTTGTGCGGGTCTCCCGTGGATCCGGACGGCTTCCATAGGCCTCAATAGAAGCCTGCGGGAGCCGCCCCCATGGGAGACCCGCATCTAAATAGAGCATGTCCGGATTTTTTCCTGCACGCGGGACCCGTGCCTGCAGGGAAAAATGACACCCGCAGGTATTTAACTACCTGCGGGTGTCTAATGCATCCCTATGGGGCGCGGATCCGCGTGCGGGAGAAACGCTGCGGATTGTAAATGTTAATTTGCCTGTGGACATGAGGCCTAACTCATTAGACTAATTAGCTATTTCAATTGCTGCCGTTTTTTTGCCCCGCGCCCCGTCACATGCTCTTGCGTGCAGAAAAAGTGCAGTACGATACGCCTAAGCACGCACAAAAGATTCCGCAAAAAGCTACGCTCATGCGCACGCAGGTACGCATACGCTTATGTAACAGCGGCCCATTGGGCTACTTTTCCGTGGCCCACCCCGTACATCTACATTATTTCTTCGTTGCGTCCTAAATGTAATCCGTTTTCTTGTGAGAATATTATTTTATTGCACTGTGAGGAGATTTTGATTTCAGACCGGTAAGATTGTGTTGTGCGTGCAAGGACTCTGATGTTGGAACAGCAGTTATATGGCCTGGCTATCACCCAGCTTTCCCAGGAACAGAAAGGAAGAATGGGAATACAATATTGTAGCAGCTTGAGTTCTATGATAGAACCCTGCCATGACAGGACACTGGACTACTGAGCTCAGCCAGTGAGGGAAGGTCATCACCACTTTCCCTCATCCGCCGCCTCACAGAAATCCAGCGGGAAAACCTTGGTCCGACAGCCACGCCCTTGCCACGCCGTGCTATTGGTTAGACATGACGCATTCGCCTGTCAATCACGACCCCTCCTTGATTCTGATTGGCTGGCAGCCTGCTGACTGAAGTTGGCGACTTTATAGCTGCAAAGTCTCTACATGAAGGAACCGCATCAGACAAGCCCTGTTCTGATCAGTGTCACTAGCCTCGCTCTCAAGTGCCGGATGCGGTATTTAGAAGAAGCAGACATTCCCCGAGCTTCTACTGGCTCAAGGCGCCTCACTATAGGCTGCTGATTGGCTGGATGCCCTGTCCGTTATCCGCCTGTCTGTCCAAGTCCCTCCTCCAGGCCAGCTGCGGCATAAGGAGTTTTTCTGACATTTTGATTGGATCATACTTGGACATTGTGCCGCTCCTGTTCCCGCCCTTTGGCCGTATTGTGCTTAACTATTGGCTGAGATAACCGGCTAGCGTTTTAACGTCACTTGCGATTGGTTGGCCAGGCGGTCTGTCAGTGGCCTTGGTGAGGGGGAGCGGCCGGTCTCTGGAGCTTTCTGCGGGCTCTAACGGTGGCGGCCGTGTGTCTTGTCAGTGAGGAGCCGTGATTTATCGCTGTGACTGTCGGGTTGTGTCCGCCTCAGGAGAGAGAGGGGTGCCAGTGTCACTAGTAAGTGTATGACTGTCTCCATCGTACTGTCCCCGGAGTCTCCTCTCACTCCCGGACTGACTGCACCCGGCCGGTCTACTGCGCCGTGACTGACGGCAGCCTCCTCCTATACTGGTGCTGCACTTCTCCTTACACCGGTCCTGTGGTCTCCTCTCTGATAGCTACATCCTTATCCCGTGGTCCCTGGCTGACTGCCCCCACCCCACCCTCTCATACCGGTCCTGTGGCCCCCACCCTGACAGCCCCATCCCCCACATATACTGGTCCTGTGGCCCCCACCCTGACAGCCCCATCCCTCACATATACCGGTCCTGTGGCCCCCTCCCTGACAGCCCCATCCCCCACATATACTGGTCCTGTGGCCCCCTCCCTGACAGCCCCATCCCCCACATATACTGGTCCTGTGGCCCCCTCCCTGACAGCCCCATCCCTCACATATACCGGTCCTGTGGCCCCCTCCCTGACAGCCCCATCCCTCACATATACCGGTCCTGTGGCCCCCACCCTGACAGCCCCATCCCTCACATATACCGGTCCTGTGGCCCCCACCCTGACAGCCCCATCCCTCACATATACCGGTCCTGTGGCCCCCACCCTGACAGCCCCATCCCCCACATATACCGGTCCTGTGGCCCCCACCCTGACAGCCCCATCCCCCACATATACTGGTCCTGTGGCCCCCACCCTGACAGCCCCATCCCCCACATATACTGGTCCTGTGGCCCCCACCCTGACAGCCCCATCCCCCACATATACTGGTCCTGTGCCCCCCCCCCTCCCTGACAGCACCCCTAAACCCCCATCCCCCACATATACTGGTCCTGTGGCCCCATCCCCCACATATACTGGTCCTGTGGCCCCTCCCCCTCCCTGACAGCACCCCTAAACCCCCATCCCCCACATATACTGGTCGTGTGGCCCCCTCCCTGACAGCCCCAACCCTCACACATACTGGTCCTGTGGCCCCCCTCCCTGACAGCACCCCTAAACCCCCATCCCTGACATATACTGGTCCTGTGGCCCCCCCTCCCTGACAGCACCCCTAAACCCCCATCCCCCACATATACTGGTCGTGTGGCCCCCTCCCTGACAGCCCCAACCCCACATATACGGGTCCTGTGGCCCCCCTCCCTGACAGCACCCCTAAACCCCCATCCCTGACATATACTGGTCCTGTGGTCTCCCTTCCTGACAGCACCCCTACACCCCCACACATAGTGGTCCCGTGGCCGCCTCCCTGACAGCACCCCTACACCCCCACACATAGTGGTCCTGTGGCCTCCTCCCTGATAGCACCCCCCCCACATAGTGGTCCCGTGGCCTCCTCCCTGACAGCACCCCTACACCCCCACACATAGTGATCCTGTGGCCTCCTCCCTGACAGCACCCATACCCCTGCCCCCCTACCTTACTGGTCCTGTGGCCTCCTCCCTGACAGCACCCAACCCCCTCATACTAGTTCTGTGGCCTCCTCCCTGACAGCACCCATACCCCTGCCCCCCTACCTTACTGGTCCTGTGGCCTCCTCCCTGACAGCACCCCACCCCCCACTGGTCCTGTGGCCTCCTTCCTGACAGCACCCATACCCCTGCCCCCCTACCTTACTGGTCCTGTGGCCTCCTCCCTGACAGCACCCAACCCCCCATACTAGTTCTGCGGCCTACTCCCTGCCCTCCCCCATCCCTCTCTCTAGTCCTGTAGGGCAGTATTATCCTGGTGTGGAGGTCTTCACTCTGCACACCAGTTGGCCTTCTTTGGTCGGGTTTTGCCGTTGTCCTCCATGCTGATGTTCTTGTAGACAGTTAGAATCTTTCTGTATCTTGGGTGACTTCATTTCCTTTTGCTCTGCTGCTTTGTAAGAAGATATATTGGCAGTCTTATGATAGCATGGTGGCCTGGTTGTTGCCTGATTGCTTTCCAGGCCATCTTATAGGAAGCGCCTACTGTACTTAGTACATCTTCCATGCATGTGATGCTGTGCACTGTGATGGCCAGTATATAGGCCGTGTACTAGGAGAGGCACATGGATGCAGTGTACAGGCCATAGGGGAGGTTAGTCATCAGGCTGTTCAGTATAATATGCGGCGTACAGGCCATACACAATGAGGAGACCGTGTAATATACAGGGAGAAGTGCCACGATGCCGTGCTGTATAATGTCCAGCATATAGGAGAGGAGCCTGGCAGCAGCGTGCAGGGTATCTACATTTACAGGTGACAGGATGCTGTGACAGGCAGCGAGCTGACTCATTCATTGTAATGGTAGAATGTAAACAGAAGACATGTTTAACGCGTTTCATGTCTTTTTTTAATAACATGCTGCACACGGGGTGAAAGAGCAAAGTA